>NW_025214933.1:0-2640 GCF_004010195.1 Chiloscyllium plagiosum
CTCTGATAGCAGAGCTCACTTTTATGTCCCCCTAAAAATCCACAAACAGATCTGCCTGGGCAGACCCATTGCTTCAGCGTGCTCCTGCCGTATAGAGGGGGTTCAAGGATACACTCCTGAGCCCAAGGTATACCTGTTCCTTCATGGGGTACGCAGACCATTCCTTGTTCCAGTTCTTTCCAGCCTCCACCCACAACTGTTTCTCCAATACGTAGATGATATCTTTGCTGTTGCGCCTCCCTCTTGTCCAGAATTGGAAAAGTTCATCGTTTCCAATTTGCACTCTTCCCACATTTTCACCTGGTCTATCTCTGACTCCTCCCTTTCTTTCCTCGATATCTCTGGTTCTATTTCTTGGGATAGACAGGTCACTGATATCCAGTATTAAGCCACAGACTCCCACAGCTACCTGGAGTATACACCCTAACACCCTGTTTCCTGCAAAGACTCCATTCCATTCCCCCAGTTCCTCCGTCTCAACCGCATTGCTTCTGATGATGTCAACTTCAAAAATGTGTCCTCTGAAATGTCCACCTTCGTCCTCAACCGAGAATTCCCCAGCACTTTTTTCGACAGGGCCCTCAACCAGTTCTGACCCACCTCCTGCACTTCTACCTTCACCCTCTCTCCTCCCTCCTGCAACAGCGTTAGAGTTCTCCCTGTCCTTACCTACCATCCCGCTGCATAAGATCATCAGTCTGCATTTCCCCCACCTTCAGCGAGATGCCACCACCAGAGACAAATTTGCCTCCTCTCCCTTTTCCGCCTTCTGAAGGGCCATTTCCTCCAGGACACCCTGTTCTGCTCGTTATTCACTGCCAACATCTCCCCTCAACTCCCCACCCCCCACCACAGGTCCACCTCACTTTCCCCTGCCGGAGGTGTTACACTTTCCCATTTGCGTCCTCCCTCCTCACGAGCCAAGGGCCCAAACATACCTTCCAGGTGAAGCAGCATCCTATCAATATTTCCCACAATCCAGTCTACTACATTCGCTGCTCACATTGTGATTTGCTCTACATTGGGGAAACTAAAGGTAGACTGGGTGAACACTTCACAGTATCTCCAAGCTGTACCTATGCAAAAAACCCTGAGTTTCCAGTTGCCTGCCAGTTTAATACCCCATCCTGTTCCTTGGCCAATATTTCTGTGGCAGGCTTGCTGCAGTGTTCCAGGGCATTTCAACGCAAGCTGGAAGAACAACACATCATTTTCCGTGGGCGGACCTTGCAGCCCTTCTGACTCAAAATAGTATTCAATAATTTTCAGGACTTAACTCCTCAATGCCCCCTACCCATACCACCAGGCCTAGTACTTACTTAGCCTTCCATTACTCACCCCCTATTGTTAGCTATTAACAGTCTCCATTAACAGCTATTCAGCGTCTTTTGTATATAAATCAACATCTTCAGGGCTACCGTCCGTTCTGAGGAAGGGCCACTGAACTAGAAATTTTAATTCTTGTTTCTCTGCACAGAGGCAGTTAGACTCGAAACGTCCGCTATTTTCTCTCCTTACAGATGCTGCCAGACCTGCTGAAATTTTCCAGCATTTTCTCTTTTGGTTACAAATTACTTGAGATTCAACTGAGTAGCAGCTTTGTTTTATCGTTCAGATCAGTCAATTTGTCACAGTTCAGACAAAAAAATCGACAGAGGGAAACTTAGCAGGTCTGGCACTCTGAGCAGAGATACACAGAATTAACCTTTGATTCCAATATGACTTTTTCAGTACAGTGTCACATCATATTCGATATGTTAACTTTGTTTCTCTCTGCAGATGCTTCCTCATCTGTTGCGCTTCTCCATCATTTTCTGTTTGTATTTCATGTTTCCGTATCACTATATTTCATGCGTCTTGACAGGGTTACATGCTGAATTTGTTTATATATGGACAATGTAGTCCTTTCCTTTTCCTATTATCGTTGGTGTCTCTGTGACACCTGTGTTACACCCGAAATCTGTTTCTTCTTTAAGATTCAAAGGAAAAAGAATATTTTTCTGAATATCCTGTAAATCTCAGGAACGCCATTTTGTTTGAAAATACATTTCAGAGGCAGCTAAAATTTCACGAGATAACACAGCATTATTTACAGCAAAAAGTGGGAGGATCTCTGCCCATTGTCTCTTCCAGCTTGGAACGACTACATCTCTTCTTTTTGTCTCCTGTACTGTCCCCATAGACCTCCACATTTTGTTTTTAGTGTCTGCGTTTAATTTTAAGTATCCTGACAAATATGGACAATCCGATCAAACTCAAACAAAAAAAAAGAACTTAGAGGGCAAGCTTAGCAGATCTGGTAGTACCTGTGAAGAGAAATCAAAGTTAATGTTTCTGGTCCAGTGATTCTACTCAATTTGTATTCCCAATGATTAAATGGTGAGTATATAAAATATAGTTCACTTTATCACATTTAAAATGATTATGTTCAGTTCACTTTGTCATTCAGCATTGCGTCTCCCAAATGTTGGCTGTTTCCTTGTGCATTAGATTTAATTCTGTCTGGCAGAAAGAATGATGATGACGGGGGAATATATTGAACTCCCCATGCAGTCTCCACAGCCACTATCCACATTCTGTCCTATCTCCCAGCCAATGTCATGTTCATTCGAAGCGAACTCATTAATTCATAAGTCTTAA
>NW_025214933.1:3731-8180 GCF_004010195.1 Chiloscyllium plagiosum
TACCATATCGGATATCAGCAGTGCTGATGATTATTCTGGGCGGGGTGGACGGTGTGCTACTAACCTATTATCGCTATTGTTGGTATTCTCTGCCTCTCTCCATTCAGTAATCACGCAAACAAGTTTGAACCTCGTTGCAATTTCTGTTATCTATATTTCTCAGAGAAAGAAACTATTGTCTCCAGTTTCAATTGCAGTCTCCATTCATTGTCCATGAATTGCAGACCATTCCTTCACAAACATCTGAGAACAAAACTGTGCAAAACCTCGAAATCCCTTTTTGCCCTGGACTGATTTATGTCTTCTGTTCTCTCTGTCACCAAACCTGTCCACTACCAACTCCTAATATCCCCAATCTTCATCTCTACGTCAGTGCTGTTGTTGAGCAATCCATTGCCTACAGGTTGGTAAAATTCAGATTTAATGTTTCAAGCTCTCTTCTGACTACTTTTCCGATTACAAATATTTCAGTCATAAAATGGTTCTTGTCTTGTGCTTCATGATTAGGACAATATATGAATGTAGGAATGTCACTGGATGTAATTTAGGAGCAAAACCTATTAAACAAAAGTTATCGTGTCAAGTGATTTGTTTGAATTCCACAACAGCTAATGACAGAACTTCAATAAAACTGATAAGAATTGGAATAAAAGTGAATTTCACAAAAACGACCATAAAAGCAACATTTTGTCTGAAAACCTTCCTGTTTGACTGGTCACCTTCGGTAAAGAAAACTAATGTTATTACCCGGTCTGGGTTAAGTGAGACATCAGACCCATGACAATGTGCATTACTTCATATTGGCTTGTGGAATGGCCTCAGAGTCAGGGCAATTAGTGATGGTCATAAAATGCTGCCATTGGCAGAGATGCCAACGTCCCACGAAATAACAAAATTGAAGGTGCAATCAAATAAAGGAAGATGCTGAAAATCTGAAATTATACAAAGAAATGCAAAAAAACGAACAGAAAGTGCTGGGGAACTTGCCTGAACAGAAAGCAGCTGGAAAAGAGTGTGATCAATATCGTTGACAGGGAAGTCTGCTTTGCAGGGGAGGAGGAATCAATAGAGAAAGAGGGATATAGAAGAAAAAGAGCAAACAAAGAGCATGATGATCAGCTGGGCTGGAAATAAAATGTGTGATTCACCTCATTTATTTTTCGCCATTCCCATCTTCCTGAATATCATGCACTTGTAAATGCAAGTATTACCCGCTTTTCAAAAGTTCGCTTTTCACCACTTCCCGTTCCGAATGACCTACATTATGACCTTGTTTCGCTAACCAAAAGAAATCCGTAGAGGATTTTCAGTTTTGAAGAAAGGCGAAATTTTTCCCATATAAATTAGTGCTACTGCACTTTACATCATACCAGCTTGTGAACGATTTCTTTCATATAGTGAGGGAAACTTATATTTGTCTAAGACCATGTTTAAAGCGATTTGATTCCCCTGTCAGTATTCCCTGTGTGTGGTCATTTTCTTACATTTGTTAACGGGATATGGGTATCTCTGACTGGGCCAGCAATAGTTCATTTTCACAGTTGCCCTTGAGAAGATCTTGAGCCACTGCAGTCCACGTGATTGATCTGATTTGGTTTGATTTATTTCAGTCAAATGTACAATGTAAAGGTTTGTTTTGCGAGTAGTGCAGGCACATGATAGTAAACAAGAAACAGAGATCATGGGGTACTTACACAGAGTGAGGCATACAGCTTCTCAGGAGGTGAGGGAAGCAAAATCGACATTAGCAAGATTAATATTATTTGAAAAGGTAGAGATGTCAATTCGTCAGTCTAATTATGGTCGGGAAGGAAGTGTTCCTGAGCATGCTGGTCCATGTTTTCAAGCCTCTGTGTCTCCTCCCTGTTGGAAGAGGTTGTAGGATATCATGACTGGTTTGGGAGAAATCTTTGATGTTGCCAGCCTTTCTGCGACAATGACAAGTATAAATGACGGAAGGTGGTCTTCCGTGATGGGCTGGGCTGTGGATACAACCGAATGTAGTTTGTAATGGTCCTGGGCAGAGCAGTCACCATGTAAGTCCATTATGCACGTGAATAGAATGTTTCCAGTTGCCAGTGTACTGAACATTGGGAGATGGGTTGTTCCAAGAGAGTTAGATATAAAAATTGGCTGTTAAATGGATACCCATGTATTGGTTGCTGATTTGACAATAATTGAAATTTAAACAATAATTTTAAACTCTGTTTTCGTTACCAAAATCCAGTTGAGTTCATTGTATTGCCAACTACGAACCAATGAGCCATCACCTGCTTCAAACGAATAGAGAAGCCATCAATATCACAACGAGAGAGAAAGAGACAGACACGAAGGGAAGGAGAGAGAGAGACCACAGCGGGGGAAACAGATGGACAGTCAGTCGAAGAGAGAAAGGAAACAAAACAACGAAACAAACCGTCACATGGAGAGGGGAGCAGGGAAGATAGTAGGTTCAGGGAAAGTAACAGAAGGCAGGGAAAAGGAAAACAGAGGGAAACAGATAGTGTGAGAGATACGGTGAGAGACAAAGGACACGGGGAGCTGGGGATGGGGTCACAGGGAACTGCGGGGATGTGTGAAGCTGGGGATGAGGACCAGAGAGACCGGGGAGTGAGCATTGGAGGGAGCTGGGAGGAGGAAGGTGAGGATTTATTTTGACCTGTAACAAGGTGTCCAGGCAGATCATAGTAAGCAAGGATGTACAGAACGATGGGTGTAAAACATGTCTGAGAGGAATATAGGTTACGCGGCACAGTGCATGCGCTAGGCGAGATCAACATCAACAAGATCAACATTATCTAAGATTAGAGAACCCATTCATCGGTCTAACAACAGTCAGGAAGAAGCTGTTACTGAACCAGCTGCTCTGTGTTTTCAAGCTTCTGTACCTTTTAACCTGATTGAAGAGGTTGTGGGAGATCTTTACAGGCATGTGATGGGTCTATGGTAATGTTTGAACAAAGAACATTCGAGTACAGGAAAAGACCATTCGGCAGTCAAAGCCTTCGCGGATCCAGATCCTCTGTCAAATTCCGTCGCCTATTTTCTCAGGGTCTTTATCACTTTGCTCCCTGCCCATTCATGTATCGTTCTGGACATATCTTAAATGGAGCACCACTGGTCACAGTTCTCCATTTTGAGAAACTGCCTTCCCCTACTACGCTCTTTATTCATGTAGCTATCACACCCTGGACACCATGTGACTTCACTTTCTCTATAAGCCGACCATGGGAAAACATATTAAACACCTTTCTGAAGTCCATACACATGACATCTACAGCCCCTCCCTCATCAATTAACTTTGTCACTTCCTCAAAGAATTCTATTAAGTTGGTAAGACATGACCTTCCCTGCATATAACCATCTTGCCTATCACTGATAAGGCCATTTTAATCCAAATGAGAATAGAACCTATCCCTCAGTATCTTCTCTATCAGCTCCCAACCCCTGATGACAGGATCACTAGTCTATAATTAACTGGATTATTCATGCTACCCTATTTAAACAACAACTTTCCAGTCCTCCAGGACCTCAGTTGTGTTCAAAGATGCTACAAAGATATCTGTTAATGCCCCAACTATTTCCTCTCCACCTTCACTGAGTAATCTGGGATAGCAGTGGAGCTTCTCGTCAAAAGGAAGAAGGTACCTTACATAAGGTGGAGGAAGCTAGGGTCAAGCTCAGCTCTAGAGGATTACAGGCAGGCGAGGAAGGAGCTCAAAAATGTTCTTAACAGAGCCAGGAGGGGCAAGAGAAAGGCTTGGCAGAACGGATTAGGGAGAGCACAAAGGCATTTTTTACTTATGTGAGGAATAATAAAATGGTCAATGAAATAGTAGCGCCGATCAGGAATACCATCGGGATCTTGTGTGTTGAGTCGGAGGAGGCAGGGGAAGCCCTAAATGAGTTTTTTACTTCTGTCATTACGAAATAAACCAACTTTGTAGTGAATGAATCTATTGAAGAGCAGGTGTGCATGCTGGAATGGATAGAGATAGAGGAAGCTGGTGTGCTGAAAAGTTAGTCAAACATTAAGATTGACAAGTCGCCAGGTTTGGACTAGATTTGTCCTCGGCTGCTTTGGGAAACGATGAAATGCAATTGCTTCTCCGCTTGTGAAGATCTTTGCATCCTCGCTCTCCACTGGAGTCGTACCTGGGGACTGGAGAGAGGCAAATGTAATTCCTTTCTTCAAGAAAGGAAATAGGGAAATGCCAGTCAATTACATACCAATTACACAGTAAGTCTCACGTCTATCTTCTGCAAGGTGTTAGAAAGGATTCTGAGGGATAGGATTTATGACCATCTCGAAGAGCATGGCTTGATTAAATGCAGTCAACACGGCTTTGTGAGGGGCAGGTCATGCCTCACAAACTTTATCGAGTTCTTTGAGGATGTGACTAGAAAAGTTGATGAGGGTCGAGCTGTGGATGTGGTGTATATGGACTT
>NW_025214933.1:9033-10335 GCF_004010195.1 Chiloscyllium plagiosum
TCCTGGGCAGAATGTTGCCGTATGAAGCTGTGACGCACCCAGACAGTATGCTCTCAAATGGTGTATCTGTCGAAGTAGTGCACGCTGAATTTCCTGAGCCTCCTGAGGAAGGAGACGCGTTGTTAAACTTTCTTGACTGTCACACGTATACGAGAAAACCAGGGTATATTGTCAGTTATTGTCACTCTGAGGGAGTGGATGCTCTGCACTCCCTCAACCATTGATGTAGATGACGGCGTGTTTCCTCTCCTTTCTTTCTGAAGTCAATGATTAGTTCGTTACTATTTCCGAATTTGAGAGGGAGGTTATTATCATTACACCATGCCACTAAGCCCTCGATCTCCGTTCTGTATTCTGACTCATCGTTGTTTGATATCCCTCCTCATTTGGTGATGTCATCAGCGAACTTGTAGCTGGCGTTGTTTGGAATTTGACAACACAGTCGCATGTGTACAGGGTGTACAGTAGGGGGCTGAGGACACAACCATGGGAGTATAGGTGTACAGTAGGGGGCTGAGGACACAACCATGTGTGTACAAGGAGTACAGTATGGGGCTGATGTCAGAGGCGTGGATATACAGGGAGTACAGAAGGGGGCTGAGGACACTGCTATGGGTGCACGGGGAGTACAATAGGGGGCAGAGAACACATCCTCCAGGAGTTCCCATGTTGAGTTTTATTGTGGAGAATGTGCAGATACCTACGTTCACAGATTGTCGCCTGTGTGTCAGATAACAGGGAATCGTGTTGCAGAGGTTGGAGCCGTGATCAAGGTCACGGAGTATTGAGATCAGCCTGGAGGGGATAATGATGTTGAAAGTACAGCTGTAGTCAATGACCAGGAGTCTGGTATAGTCATCCTTGTAGTCCAGATGTCCTGGGGATGAGTGCAGAGCAGGTATATGGCATCCGTTATGGACCCGTTACATCACATTATAGGACAGCAGGTCAGGCTGGAAGACTGGAGGTGATGTGGGCCACAACCAGCATCTCAAAGCACTTCATGTTTATTGAGGTCAGAGGCCACTGGGTGGAAGTAATTACGGAACGTCGCATGTGCTTTCACACTTACAAGGATGATGGTGGACTTCTTGAAGCAGGTTGGGATTTCGGCTTCAGGAGGCAGAGGTTGAAGATGTTTGTAAATACCTCTGCCAGTTGGTCCTCACAGGATCTGAGTGCTCAGCCGGGAACACTCTCCAGTCCTGTCACTTTACTTGACTTGAACTGCAGGAAGACTGATCATGTCAGCAGTGGTGACAGCGGGCACAGGGACATCCGAGGCTGTCAGGGCAGTTTTCA
>NW_025214933.1:21405-24616 GCF_004010195.1 Chiloscyllium plagiosum
GGGAGCAATTAAACTGCATCATGCTCTCAATTTTAGATCAATGAACAAACAGAAAAAAAATATTGTTTTACATTTGAAGCATTGACAACGGAAGGGTACTATTATATTTTTTTCAGTGGCTGTCTTTCCCCATAATCACGCTGAGTATGCCCACCGAAGTGGCTGATAGCAGATAACGACGGGGGTTAGTATTTCGAATACAATCTCTTCTCATTATTTCAGCCAGGTTCCTCATGTATTCGGCATCTAAAACGTTAGATTAAGTCGTGTATTTATTTGATTGCTAACGTTACCTTATTGTTTAGATTTACAGTTAAACAGTTGGAAACAACTTGGTAAAGCAAGATGATTATTCAATGGTAATAAATTGAGATCACCACAGCATTGTATAGTGAGGGCCCCGAAGAGGCAATTATCAAATCCAGGAACCAGTGCTGAGGCAAACGCATGATAATGTTTGGAACGGGTACAGCTCAGAAATAGAGTATTGGACCATTAGATACATGATGCGAATTAGTTCATTGGGCCCACTCAGTCTGCTCCTCCATTAGATATTCCTGATATGTTTCACAATCTGGTCCTCCTGCTTTGTCCATTTAATGTTTGATCCCCAAACTAATTCGACGCATTTTTGTCTGTAACCTAGGCACACTTAGCCTGTGCAGCTTACTATGGAAATGTGTTCCACATGTTCACTGACCAGAAGCAAAAGGTAAATGTCGTTCAGTCATTTCTTAAGTTTCTTCCCTTCACGCCGAGATTCTGCCAATGGGTCACTGTTCCTCCTAAGAGCGAAAATGTTTTCTTCAAATCCACCCTCTTGAGACTTCTCAGAATTCTGTAAATTTCAACGAGCTTTCCCTTCATCCCGCTAAATTCCTGGATGTACAAACTTAACCACTCCTCACATGACAAACATTTCATTCCCGGGATCAATATTTTAATTGCCCTCTGAATCCACCCACCAAAGACAGCATATCCTTCCCAAATTATAGAGAGCAAAACTGCTCAAATGTTTCCAAATATTGCATGACCAGATCCTTATGCAATCTGAGCAGTGCATTCCTGTTCTTGTAACCGAGCCCTTTGAGAAATGAATGTCAAAATAGCGTTTGCCTCCGTAACACAGAACTGAACTTGGATGTTAAAATAAGATAATCGTGAAGTGGAACTCTTACGTCCATTTCCACTTCACGTTTTCAAAGCCTGTCCCAGTTGACAAAATCGTCCGAACATCTTTCCTTTCTAGCAAAGTGCACAATCCATGTTTTCCTACAGTGTTTAACATCCATCAATTCTTTACCTATTATCCTAGCCTGTCCAAGTGTAAGTCAGCCTCCCCGCTTCCCCAACTTTTCCTGTCATTCCAAGCATGAATGAGCAATCTGCAAAGAGAGCAGCAATACTCTTGGTGCTGTGTTCAGATCATCAAGATGCAATTTGCAAAGTAGGAGTTATGACACTGACATTGTGGAATTCCACTGCTCACTGATAGCCATTCTGAAATGAGATCCTTTTTCAATAGTCTCTGCCTTCTGCCATTCAGCCAATCCAGTTCCTTGTACCATTGGCTAATTTTTAATTTGACAGACTTCTGTGTGGTCCATTGTCTCAAAAAGAGTTTGTGAACACTGGCTCTCCTTTGTCTAATTTGGTTGCTATGACGTCAAAGTTTTCCAACAGATTAATCAGGTATGATCTTCCCTTGACAAAGCCATTCTCTCTCAAACCCTATGTTACGACACATTTACAAGTAATCTGCAATCTCGCCTTTCACAATTGACTTTATAATCTTACAGGGGACGACGCCAGGCTAACCTATCAACAATTTCCCATCTTCTGCCTCACTTCCTTCCTGAACAGGCATGTGACGCTAGTCATTTTCCTGGACACTGGTACCTCCTGAACTCATTGTTTGCCAAACGGTCATCAATAGTACCTCGAACATCTCGGCAGCTATGTCTATCAGAACCTTGGATTGGATCATTTCGGTCCAGGTGTTTTATCTACGTTCAGAACATTCAGTTTCCAGAACACCTTCATCTTAGTGATGTTCGCTGCACTCATCGCTGTCCCCTGACTCTCGTTACTTTCTGGTATGCTACCTTTCCACCATGAAGGCTGAAAAAAATTACTGATTCAGGTCCTTCAGCGTTTCTTGTTCATAATACTACTCTTCTCGTGTCATTTTCCAATGGTCCTATGTCTACTCTAAACTTTCCTTACCTTGGTTATATGTCAAAAATAAAGTTTATGAAATCTTCTTTCATATTACTAGATCGCTTACACTTTTACTTCTTTTGTATTTTTTTTCTTTTTTAATGTATATTCGAGTGCCTCATGTGAGTTAATGTCACCGCCGCTCGTGAACTCTTGTGCAAAGTCTTTCCATGCAAACTCTCAGTACATTATGAACTTTAAATAGTTTGATAATCTGATTGACGTTCTATAAGATGCATATGCAGCAAGGGTGCACGTTTTAAATTAAATAAATATGCTCCAGTGCAAATTCAATCAGATGACATTGAGGATGATGGTATTTTGTATGAGTTCATGTTTGTCCAGAATGGAGGTGAGAAGAATGAAAACGTTCTGAAAGCAAAGTAAAAAAAAACCAAGGCCGGCATCGACCAACTAGATCCAGGAAGAAAGTTCCCCATTATTGGAGAATCGAGAACAGTGCTTCGAATTTCAGAATATGCGGTCTGCCATTTCAGTGAAGAGTTAAGATATTTTCAGTCACTCTGAACTTTTCTAACATATCAGGCTATCATATTCAGTTCACTGGTATCTTTAAAAACGTAACCCATACATGCATTTTCTGAAAGACAGTCCAACTAAATTCAGCAAGATGTTTGGAACGAATGTTGAATTATGGCGTTGATATGCAAGATCAGGCACGGTCATAATGAATGGCTGAGCATGCTCGAGGTGTCTGTGGACTATTGCAGCCTCCAGCATCCAGCTTCCATGTTTCTTTGCTCAAACATAACTAATTAATATCTTCTGACATCACTTTCTGAAACGTTAGCATTTAGAATGTCAATGACAGTACACCCATGGAAACACCAGCACTCGCAAATTCCTCGACACGTTTCTTCTGAGATGGAACTGCATCACCAATCCTTCACTCAAACTACTGATAAACACTTCCAAGAAGTCTCGTTGGTGCTCATACATAGGAATGACAGTTGTGATCGAAAAAAGTGAG
>NW_025214933.1:25806-34100 GCF_004010195.1 Chiloscyllium plagiosum
AAAACAGATGTGAAGTGATTGTTCCATTTCACTTTTTGCTACAGTTGAGCAGATCACGCGGCCTCAAGCAAAACAGAATTTATTTAAAATCTACAGATAAAACACGAAAAAAGAATGCTGGATTTTCTAAAAGTTAGGTTACTCTAATTTACATTTGCATTCTTTTTTCGTGTTTTAGCTGTAGATTTTAAATAAATTCTGTTTTGCTTGAGGCCGTGTGATCTGCTCAACTGTAGCAAAAAGTGAAATGGAACAATCACTTCACATCTGTTTTTGAAACGAAAATCAACTTGCAAGAAAGTGAGCACTGTAGACGCTGGAGATCGGAGTCGAAGTGTGTGTTGCTGGAAAAGCATAACCGGTCAGACAGCATCAGAGGACCAGGAGAATCGATTTTGTGGCCATACGCCCTTCCTTCCTGATGAATGGCACTTTTTAAAATAAGGTCTTGTGCACGAGATGTCGATTGTTCTGTTTCTCCAATGCTGATCTGGATCGGCTATGCTTTTCCAGTTTCACACACTTCGAGAAAAATACTTAAAATGCAGAACATAGAGCATAGAACAGCAGAGAACAGTACAGGCCCTTCATCCCATGGTGTTGTGCCGAACATTTAATTTCATCTAAGGTCAAGCTTACTACCGCTCAATTTATTACCGTTCATGTGCTTGTCCAGCAGTCCATTAAATGTTCCTAGTGTCTCTGACTGTACTACGACTGCTCGCAACGCATTCCACCAACCCATCAATCTCTGCGTAAAGAACCGACCTCTGACATCTCCCTTATACCTTCCTTCAGTCAATTTAAATTTATGACCCCTTGTGACAGGCATTTCAGCCCAGGAGAAAAATCTCTGTCTCTCTCCTCTGTCTATCCCTTCCACTGCTTGTACAATTCTATCAAGTCACCTCTCTTCTTTCTTCGCTGCAGTGTGAAAAGCCCGAGCTCACTCAGTGTCAATTCGTCAGACGAGCCGTCCAATCCAAGAAACATCCTCGTAAATTTCCTCTTCACCCTCTCTAAATCACCTAAATCTTTCCTATAATGAGGCGATCAGACCTGGGCACAATGTTGCAAGAGTGGTCTGACCAGATTGTACAGAGCTGCAGCAAAAGCTCGCGGCTTTTATGCTCAATCACCCTGCTAATGAAAGGCAAAAAAAAAGTCTTCTTACCAACTACATCAACTTGAATGAAAAGTGTGAGAGATCTAATTACATGGACCCCAAGTTACAGCTGTTTCTGCGCACTGCCAAGAATCCTGCCTTTAACGCTGTATTCAAAATTCAACTTCGACCTTCCTCAATGAATCACTTGGCATTAATACAGATTGAATTTCAACTGCCGCTACTCACCCCAACTCTGTATCGTGTCCATGTCATGTTGTAGCCTGGAAAAACCCTCATCAATATCTCTAATTCCACTGACCGTTGTGTCATCGGCAGCACAAGAAGAGATCCCAGCAGGAGTCCACTGGTAACCGGCTTGCAGATGGAATACTTTCCATCCATACCACTCACAGACTTTTTTCAGATAGTCAATTCTGCAGCCAGGCAGCCACATTCCCTATATCCCATAACTTCTTACTTTATGAATGATAATTAGGCTCTGGGCTACCTTCGTACAATATTTGTAGGTATCTGGCCATAAATAATTGCGGGGTGTTTTCTTGGCCTATTAGATAATTCGAATTCGGGTTTAGTGTTGTTGGACTGAAAGTCGGCGATTGAATGGTGTTGCGTGTTTTGTTCGGGTGTCGAATACAGTTGATATAAACAGTGCTAAACTAATGGCTCTTTCTTTATCCAGTAGTTTTCTGGCGGAAGAAGTGATTTTGAATAATCCTGCAAGATGCGAACAAGATAAAGCTGCTTGAGTTGGTAAACAAGCTGGAGTTGATGTTGTCTTCATTCTGAGAAATGAAAGATAATTACAGCAATACCTCGGCATTTAAACTGTCTGGAAACACCATCACAATCTTTGAAAATAGCTTGAAGCGAATTGCAGATATGGCGGTTTGAACATGAAAATGAAACTAAACAGTGTGGATTGCGATAAAAGGCAAACTGAAAAATGGAAAAAAAAATCGCCCTCGCAGAACAAAGAAAGAAGAGAAATAATCACTTCAGTAAAACAAAAAAAGAAAAGAAGGGTTACGCGCCAGCAGAGCAAATGGAGAAAGAGAGATAAGAAGGATAGAAACAAAGAGAAAAAAGTTGGAAAAAAGAGCAAAGGAAAAGAGGAAGAGAGTGAGAGAGGAAAGGGCCAATGTGAGAGAATTGAACTTCTGAAATTTGTCGATTCGACGGGAAAGTTGGCTTCAACAAAATGAGGTGAAGTTATAAGGGAGGATTACTGAGGAAGGTCTTGACGATGAGCAAAACCATCACAGCCAAAGATCAGATGGCGATCCTTATAACTATATTCAAACAATACATAATTTACTTCGACAGGTATTGAAGCCATTTTCATCTTATTTTGGAATGAGGCTAAACCAAGGACGAGGCCAATGAACATACTGGTTTGGTTGTTCCAAAAAGAGATGGTACGTTGACCTCATGAGGTATTTGCATTACTAATAGAAGATGTATCTCAGGATTATTAAGAAGTGAAGAAAGCCGAATGAATTGCTTATGAGCTTGGACCAGAAGCCGAGACACAATTTTTCAGAAATTCAAAGCAGGACACTGGTCAAACACACACTGAGCTTGAAAAGATTATACATGTAATTTCCTGGATCTGTTGCTCCCGATTCGTTCTCCTCTACATTGGGGAGACAGGACGTCTCCTGCAGTCCGCTTCACAGACATCACCAATATACCCACACCAATCAGCCCCAACACCACACGGCCGAACACTTCAACTCCCTCTCCCACTCTATCAAGGACACCCAGGTCCTGGGCCTCCTCCATTGTCATTCCCTAACCAAACGACGCCTGGAGGAAGAATGGCGGATCTTCCACCTCAGGACACACCAAACATACACATCAATGCGGATTTCATCAGTTCCCTAATATTCCTTCCCTATATCTTATCCTAGATCCCACTTTCCAACTCATCACCGCCCTCATGATTGTTCTTACCTGTCCATATTCCGTTCCACCTATCCTCTCCACCCTCCTCTCTGACCAATCACAATTAGCCTCCTCTGCATCTAACGGTCATGCTCTCACCGACCTTCCCCCAGCCGAACCCCCGCCCCATCTATCTTTCCAAAACCTGCGCTCACAGCCTCATTCCTTGGTAAGGGATTTTGCTTGAAACATCGATGCTCCTGCTCCTCGGATACTGCCTGACCGGTTGTGTTTTTCCAGCTCTACAATCTTCACTGTAATTTCCAGCATGAGCAGTCCTCACTTTCACCTAGTTGATTTACCCTCACCACAAAGCATTTTTCAAGGATGCCTGCATTGAAGACTTTCTCCCCTCTCTCTTCAAGCATCTCAGTGCGTCTGTCTCTCACTAGAACCAGCAGATTGCCTCCACTGCCCTGAAGCTCCTCAGCCAGGTCCAGAAGGAAACTCGCTACCACAGCTACATTTCCTCCCTCAGTGCCTGCCTATGAAACTGAGTGGTCCACCATGGACAACGAACTAAATTCAGACCAAGACAATTTGGATCAGAACGGGACAATCAGTACATACTACAAATTCAAAAACTCCATAAATCGTTCTTCTTCTAGATGCCCTACTCCGCACTTGCAGTTATACATCATCACCTTATCTCTCTAACGTCAACCATGCCTCAGCTGAAGGCCACACTCTCTCAGAACTGCAAAGGATCTCTGTGTTTAACCTCAATAGAAGAATTCATAACCGTACAGTTTTTTCTACATGTCGGATATCAAAAACAGCCAGATTAATATTTTTTCATGTAAACGCCATGATATTCGGAATTCTTCAATCATTTCAGAAGCTTTCCACAGCCTCCAGAACTGCTCGACCTCCATCAGCCATCTGGCCCCTTCAGCCACCAACTTCGTGACGAACTATTACGTCACTTCAGTCCCCGCAGAACGACAGCCCACAGCCACGGCTGAACATGCCACCTCCGCGACCATTAGCCAGACACAAACTGTCGCCACCACTACAAGATCACCCGCTGCCGCAATCGCTGCAAGATCCACCGCCGCTGAAATCAAAGTGAGACCGACCCAGAACATTACCTCTGTACCCGTTGTTGCTGCGGCCGCAATCACTTCCGAACCACTAACATAACTACAAAGCGAATTCTGCCACTTATGCCTCCATTGCTGCCGGAGTCACAAGCATTTCTGTCCCCACTGATGCCACTCACCTGAACACCGGCAATAACAAGCCTTCTGCAGATCCCACAGTCACCACTTCTGCCCTTAGACACCCTGGGTGAGCCGCACTTCAGCATTACCACATGCCTCCATTACCACATCCACTGCAAGCACAGTCTCTATCCGCACTCCCAGTTACAGTCCTACACACGTACCTAGCTCCCAGTCCTTGTGTATTTACACTTCCGCACCCTCAGACCTCCCCCTTACTGAGGATGAACGATTATTCCTCAGCAAAGGCCTTACCTTCATCCCCATTTGGTTCCAGATCACTAAATTCAAAGTGCATTCAAACAAAACTCCGACCACCTTCCAAGGACTCCTTCTACCGCCTCCAACATACCCATGCACCTCGATACTCCATGCTGCCCTCGGTCTCTTTATTTCCAACTTCCGCTGGGACACTAACTGCCGCAATATGTCCTCCTACCTCAATAATTCCAACATCTCATCATCACAATGTGCACCCCTCCACTCACTCAGCTCGAGCTCCAAACTCACCAAAAACCGACGAACAAGGTGGCACACTGGTTGTTTGGCGCACTAATCTCTACACTGCTGAACCCAGGTGCCAAATCAAAAACACCTCTTCCGACTACTCCCTCGGCCACGACCTCACCTGCAATCACCAATCCATCATCTTCTAGACCATACACAACCTCATCTTATCAGGGTATCTCCCACCCACATATTCCAATCTCATTGTTCAGAAACCCTGCACTGCTGGGTTCTACCTTTGACCCAAGTTCCACAAGCCGCATTGACGAAGCTGATCCATCATTTCGGCCTGCTCCTGCCCCACGGAACGCGTCACCATATATTCATATACTGTCCTCTCCTCCCGATCCTGGAACTCTCAACATACATTCGGGACAAGAGCGACACCTTTCACCTTGTCAAAGACATTCACTTCCATGGCCCCTGATGACTCATTTTTACCGTGGTCACCAGTCCCTATACACCTCCATCCGGAATGATAACAATCTAGAAACGCTGCATTTCTTCCTCTCCCAACGTCCCGACTAGTACTGTTCCACTGACACTTTCATTCGTTTTGCCCTACTGCCCCTTACCTTCAAAAAAGTCTCCGTTGATTCTTCCCACTATCTCAGGATAAAACGGCAGCCATGGGCAACGGAATGGGCCTCAGCTATGCCAGTGTTAATTACGTTGTTCAGTCCATCTTCTGTAGATAGACTGGTAATTTTCCCCAGGTTTTACTTTGCTGCATTGATGACTGTGTTGGCGCCACCTCGTGTTCCAACGATGAGGGCGAACAGTTCATCAACTTCACCCACACATTTGACCCGAAAATAAGTTCACCCAGACCATCTCAGACACCTCACTCCCCTTCCTGGACCTTTCCATCTCCATCAACGGTGACTGACTCAATACTGGCATCTTCTACAAACCCAGCAACTCACACAGCAACCTGGACGGCACCTCCAACCACTCTTCCTCCTTTAAAAAGCACTTTGCCTTATTCTCAATTCAACCGCCTCCAACAAATCTGCTCCCAAGAGAAACAGTTCCACCACAGAGCACACCAGATGACCTTCATTTTTAAGGACCACAATTTCCCCTCCCATGTGGTAGAGGAATCCCGCAAGCGTATCTCATTTACTTCCCTCACCCCTGTCCTCGAACCCTACGCCTTCAAGCGCAACAATGACAGGACTGCCCTATCCTCACATTCCAACCCATCAAACTCCGTATATATCGCATCATTCTCTGTCATTTCTGCAACCTTCAAACGGACCGAACCACGAGAGATATATTTCCATGCTCGCCCTATCCGCTGTCAGTACTGGCAGAACTCTCTTCTCCAGGAGTACAGTTTGGCCTTTCCCACGATTTCGTTTCTCTCAGGTAGTAGTATTGTCTATTGTCTTTGAAAAGCCAGCAGAAAATCATGAAACGAAGATATTACAGAACGTACATCCATGTGTTAATTTTTTCTGTCTGAGTGGTAACGAGTTCAAAAAGTAATCATTTGATGCACCATGGAGAAATGGAAGTATACCAGTAAGGAAGTTAACGTTGAATTTTAAGAGGCCAAATTTGATTGCATGATTGAAATAAACATGTGTAGGTGGAGTACAAAGTGAATAGGTTTAACTCAGACAGATTAACTGATTTACAGCGGGAAGATGAAAAATTGAAACAATTGTATCAAAAAGTGTAAATCAGAGAGGAATCAGAGTATATCCATGAGTGCTGGTGTCTTTAACATGATGTCCGAACAAGCAAATGGAGACCATCACATATTCAGGCAGTGGAGAAATGGGGAGAAGACAATCAAGTCGCATCTGCAGTGAGTTAAAGAAAGGAGGTGTTGCGGGTGTACATGAATTACAATTGGAAGATCATTTATGGGATACAAAAACTCAAGCTGAAATACAAAACCATTTTTACGGGCTTGGACTGCAGAAGGATGTAGTTCCATTTACTAGGCATGTCATGCGTAGCAGGTCATTGGAAAACCGCAGGCAGTAATACAATGCGCACCTTTAAGACCCATTCCTGCATTTGAGGAATCTTTCAGAAGAGTGCTAATTGATTGCATAGGACACCTACGTAAAACAAAATGTGGAATTCAGTACATGTTAACAATAATGGATGTGTTCACTACATTTCCAGAGGCCATTTCATTACGAAACCTTGGAGACAAAAAAAAATGTAGAAGAGTTGCTCAAAGTTTTCCGAAGTTACGGACTATCCAAATAGCTGCAATCAGATCAAAAATCATATTTTGCTTCAAAATTATTCAAAGAAGACATGGACAGTCCCAGAAAAAAATCAAATCCACAGCGTACCATTCAGAGCCACAGGGAGCGCTAGAAAGGAGGCATAAGTCCATGTTAAGGGCAGAAAGGCAAGGCTATCCAGATGATTCCAAAGGAGAAACTCTGCTTGTACGTTTTGCTATGAGAGATGGACCTATTGAAAAGACCAAATTCAATCCATTTGATTTACTTTTTAGGCATGATAGGACAGCTTTACTAAAATTAACTAAACAGAAATTGGTGAGTAAGAATTCAGAGGCCACATATTTGGACTACTTGCCGAACGTTACGGAACGTTAAAATAGAGCGGAGGAGTTCGCCAGGCATCACTCAAAAATAGCACATTATATGAGGAAACAGGACACAGAAATAAATCAAAAACTCACAATCTTTCCAACTGAGATAAAATGTATGTGCTACATCTACTGATATATAAACCTTTAAAAGCAAGGTGTAGTGGGCCTTATCAAGTTGAATGGAGATTGAGTGAAATGCTAAGACTCCCAGATGAAACGAAATCTCGCAGTGTGCGTCATTTGAATATGAACAAAAGGTATTTTGATAGAGAGGAGAAAAAGGAGAATGTGGGTTTGCTTTCAACACAGAAGTTTCTGAATTGTTCATTCGTCAAATTAATTTGGATAATGACAGAGTTGTCAAAAATTGAAATAACTTGTTGAGTTAATATACAAATGACCTAAAAGACATTTTCTCTCGAGCATGGGAGACATGTGGAAATATACTGGGAAGTACTAATAACATGAAGTAAATGCAAGAAACAATGTTCCAGTTAAGCAACATCCTTCTCGGCTTAATCCTCTAAAATTGGCGTAGTATTAAACAGATATTAGGAGCATGCTCCAAAATAAGATAATTAAATACAGTTGCAGTCCATCGAACTCGCTCATACTAATGGTTGCAAAACCGGAGGTTCTTCAAGGGTCATGTAACTAATTCCGCAAAGTCAATGCAGTCACAAAGTTTGTTTCATATTCATTCCGTAATTGAAAGTCTGCAGGGAGAAGGTGGAACAAGGAATGGAAATGTTCAAGGTCGGACTTACTCACAGGATTCTTGCAGGTGATCTTATCCGAAAGAGCAGAGGAAATGTCGGATTCTGTCCCACAAAGTAGATTTTTTCAACATAAAGTCATGTCAGTTGTTCGAAGAGTGATCTCACAAAAGCCCAAGCCAGGTTCCTGG
>NW_025214933.1:35430-45590 GCF_004010195.1 Chiloscyllium plagiosum
TTTTTTTTTATCAATGCCTGGGTTCAATAACATACACAGAAAGTAAGACAAAACTGTTTTTTTTTTTTGCAGAGAGACAAATCCGAAAATAGGGCTCACTGACAAGTGCCGTACATGGAGTAGGTCGGGGTGAAACATTTGATGGTAGCATGACAACTGCAGTGAGAGCAAGGAGTAGAATGTCACAATACTCTGTGTAGAAACGATTTAGCTTTGTTCGAATCGTGAGAAAATCATGCTGAAGAAAAACATCGATGGCGTCCATTTGCCATCTGATTAATCTTGACCTTACCTTGAAGACTGTGCACTATAGTTGTGGGTATGTTCGCTGAGATGGGAAGTTGGTTTGCCAAAGTTTCGTTAGCTTTGTTGTTTTTCTCCTCAGCGCTGCTGTACTGCGCTAATTAGAATTTATTTGGTTTCTTTCATGCTGCACTGAAACTCAGCCCCTCTCAGGCAATAACTCACAATTATATAAAAATCAGTACTCATCATACGCTGGATAGATGGTGTACATGATTCCACACAGAGACTATGTGAAACACTAAAGCGGGCAATTAGACAGACAACTAGCGATCATAAATATCAAGTAGCCACTAAATGCCACGAACATCCTTTGTAGCTGGACACACAGAGGACCAGAACCATGAATTCGACAGGGAAAACACAACAATAACAATGCAGGCCAAACAGAGGGCAGTTAGTGTATTCCCAGAAGCTTGACACGCGTCCACGGAATCCATCAGTGAACATCTTGATATAGACCCAATACACCAAACACTGCAATAAATAACAGCACCGTTAACTGTAAGCAGCAGTAAAGATAAACCTAAAAAAATTCAAACTGACACAGCAGCGCTTCGTAAGAGTCTCCACAGCACAAAGTATTACACCGACAAAGCGGACGAAACATTTGTAAACCAACTTCCCAACTCGGCATCATACCAACAACAACTGAAACTGGTATCAAAGCTGCAAAGCTTGACACGAACTTCGTGTACCGTGTAAAACTCAGGGGAAACTACAATCAAGGACCTTGTGGAAAATCAGCCAATATATCATCGGGAATTGAAACTTTCAGAGATGCAGAATAGCCAGTTCCCAGTGTTTTAAGTAAAATTACAGCAGAACCACCATAACCTCTGAGAAACCAAGTGAAAACTGAGAGGTTTTTTTCTACATGTTCTTACGATGTCACAAACCTCAATCAGTACAGAAAAAATGAAGAGTGAAATTTAACTCACTCTGAAAATTCAAGTTCATTCAAAATTGAAAATCATCGATCACTGGATGGACGAAAACAGAAAATATAATGTTAAAAATCACACAATACCAGATTATAGTCCAACAGGTTTAATTGGAAGCACACTTGCTTTCGGAGCGACGCTTCTTCATCTGGTGATTGTGGAGGGCTCGATCGTAACACAGAATTTATAGCAAAAAATCTGCAGTGTGATGTAACTGAAATTATACATTGAAGAATTGATTGTCTGTTAACAGACAATCAATTCTTCAATGTATAATTTCAGTTACATCACACTGCAGACGGCCGGAGAACTTTTAGCCAGAATTCACCCACAGAGTCATCCACTATTCCCATGGTACAAGTGGAAGGAATGGAAGACTAAGTTAACGTGTGTTCTCTGAAGTGCAATGAAACGACATACTGCCACTTAATTGCTCCCCTGAGACTCATGTTGAATAAATTGGGCCATTTTGAACTTGGCATGAAATAATGTGAGCTCCATTCGTTTCGAAACGACGACGCAAAGATGCAGTGAAAGGCATTTTCGCAGCTGTAGGCGTCTCAGCTAAGTAATAACTTCCAGAGAAACAGCATGCATTCAGTAGCAGATCTACAGAATGTTTGAATCATTATAGGAGATATATTGTGCTGGAAGAACAGGGCTTACATAATGCATGATACTACAATAAAATATTTGAAATTCTGCATCACTTATAATATAATGTGGTCTAACATGATGGTCAAACCCGAGTTATAAGATATTAAGAACTGATTGTGGTAACTCTTCACAGAGATGAATGCAATTGAAAAGAGTTCAATCTATTTTGCATTTTGTTTTCTGCTGTTACGTTTTCTACATGTGGCATTTACATTCGATAATTCGGGAACACAGCGAACGCTGATAAGGTCAAATTTATAGAGTCATAGCGAACGCTGATAAGGTCAAATTTATAGAGTCATAGAGCTGTACAGCATTGAAACAGATCCTAACGTCCAACCGGTCACTGTCGACCAGATATCCCAACCCAATCTAGTCCCATCTGCCAGCACCCGGCCCATAACCCTCCAAACCCTTCCTATTCATATACCCATCCAAATTCCCCTTGAATGTTGCAATTGTACCAGCCTCCACCACATGCTCTGGCAGCTCATTCCATACACGCACCCCCTTCTGTGTGAAAAAGTTGCCCTTTAGGTCTCTTTTATATCTTTCCCCTCTCACCCTAAACCTATGCCCTCCAGTTCTGGACTTCCAGACTGCAGGGAAAAGACTTTGCCTATTTATCCTATCCATGCCCCTCATAATTTTGTAAACCTCTATCAGGTCACCCCTCAGCCTCCGACGCTTCAGGGAAAACAGCCCCAGCCTGTTCAGCCTCTCCCTCTGGCTCAGATCCTCCATCCCTGGCAAAATCCTTGTCAATCTTTTCTGAACCCTTTCAAGTTTCACAACATCTTTCCGATAGGAAGGAGACCAGAATTGCACTCATGTTTCCGACAGTGGCCTAATCAATGTCCTGTACAGCCGCAACATGACCTCCCAATTCCTGTACTCAACACTCTGACCAATAAAGGAAAGCATACTAAACGCCTTCTTCACTATCCTATCTACCTGCAACTCCACTTTCAAGGAGCTATCAACCTGCACTCCAAGGTGTCTTTGTTCAGCAACACTCCATAGGACCTGAACATTAAGTGTATAAGTCCTGCTAAGATTTGCTTCCCCAAAATGCAGCACCTCGTATTTATTTGAATTAAACTCGATCTGCCACTTCTCAGACCATTGGCCCATCTGTTCAAGATTCTGTTGTAATCTGAGGTAACCCTCTTCGCTGTCCACTGCACCTCCAATTTTTGTATCATCTGCAAACTTACGAACTATACCTCTTATGATCGCATCCAAATCATTTATGTAAAAGACAAAAAGTAGAGGGCCCAGCACGGATCCTTGTGACACTCCGCGAGTCACAGGCCTCTAGTCTGAAAACCAACCCTCCAAAGTTCATTAAGAATCGATAACTGTTTAATTGAGAAGATACATTTACGGATTTTGTATTCAGCTTTGGCAAGTAAACATAATCGTGTGCTTCACTATACAATTGACTCATAAATTTGAAACCGAACAATAAAAGCTAATAATAGGAATACTGAGAAAAACACGGAGTAAATAATTATTTTGCAAAAAGCATTGTAAGGGAGAATGGAGTAAATAATATTAAAGGGTTGAATTGCAGAGAGCAGGGTCGCCACAGACACTGGAAGATGGATAACTGACGGTGATACTAATTCCAGAAGTATAGTGTAGAAAAGGACGTAAGATGAGCTGAATACGTATGAGAACGGCAAGAACCAACTCGATTGAATTCCCATTGGTCTGACAGTAAAAAACTATTGAAACGAGGGCACTCAGAGGAACAACGGGAACTTCGGTTGCCCACAGATCCCTCAAGGCGGTGAATCACTGTAATTAGGTGGTTCAGAAGTCATATGGGGCATTTGCGGTGAGAAATCAAAGCATACATAATAAAAGTAGGGAAGTTATGTTGGAACTACCCAGGACTATGGTTATTTTGTGCACTTCTGATCATCACGCTCTTGGAAGAATGTCAGTATAATGGAGCGAAGCAAACGAGTTTCATAAACATCTTGTCTTAGGGACAGTACTTTATTTATGAACAAAGAATAGCGAACAAAGAGAATTACAGCAGAGGAATAGTCTCTTCAATCCTCCAAGCTTGTGTTAATTAACATTTCCAAACCAAACTAGAAACCAAACCTTCTGCCTTTGTTCGGTCCCTTTGCCTCTATTCCCTCCCTATTAAAGTAACCTCTCACACCTTTTGTAACCATCTCCAACTTTTGCTATCAGAGAGATGGTGCAAATATTATACACATGAACCAACGGGTTCGAAAACCGCTTCTTCCCCGCTGATATCACATTGCCAAATAGAACTCGAAAATTTCAAATCCAATATTGAACTTGCTTTTCTGAAAACCATAACTTTGGATGCTTCGCTCTTGTTCACCCTATGATCTTTTTATATTGTATGTTATGACCAGCCTGTCGTGCATGAAAAACCTTACAGAATGCACTTCGTTGCATCAGACAACAATAGATGACATCTAATCAAAGACCAAGTCATTAAACATTCAGGTGCAGCATGTTTTGATTTATAATTGTCATATATAATGAGTCACAGTGAAAAGTGTTGTATTGCACGCAGTGCAGGGAGACCTTAACATTAAAAGTGCATGAGTGAAGGGGAATGACTGCAGAATACAGTGTCACAGCTGCAGAGATGGCACAGAATCAGAAATGGACAGTAACTTTTGAAAATTTAGCAAAGTGAATGCTTTGATTTACAATATTGTGTGAGTATTTGAGCATATGAACAAGGCCACGTAAGTACAGATGCACAATGCCTCGTGAAACGTGGAGAAATGTGGGCAGTTTTCAAACAACAAAAGAAGAAAATATTCTTGATGTAGATCGAGCACATAATGTCAACACACTGACATTTGGCTGGCACGTTTGTCATCTGAGGTGAGATTGGTACGTATTGCCCTGTATGTACGTGAGCTTTGGCGAATGAAAGGGATCCCCATGAAAGCTTTAAAATTCATAGAGGGACGACAGTCTGGATGCAGGTTGGATGGAGGCGGCTGACTGAGCGAGAACATATATTCAAGTTCTCCGATTTTAGGATATATCATTTACATCAACATTCTGAGAGAATTCTTCACTTGCAGTGTAGTCAACCTCTGATATTCTCTGACTCATAAGACAGTGGAAACCAAACTACTTAATTTTTTGAGAGAAATAGATGGGTAGACTTGCACATATTAATGCAATCAAGAATACGGGAAGGAAGGGTTACATTGTGTTGAGACATAATGTCCGCCACAATCATATTGACGAGTTAAACTAGGTTGGTTATCTGGCTGCATTTTCTGCATCCTCCATGTATTTGACAGCATAAGAATTATGGTGTTCTTATGCACTAAAAACTGTATCGACAATAGATAGCAGCTTACCATCCCCGACATGGGTTCCAAGGACTGGACAATAAATATCAGCAACGTTATCAACCATATTAGAAATGCACATAAACTAAGAAAATGCAAAAACAAATTTTAGGCATTTCTCATAATTAAGGCTGAGACTACTGAAGTGGCATTTTATCTGCACAGGGAATCACTGTTGATTGACAACAAGAGGAATGATGCATGCTGACAAATTGGACTGAGTAAGACCACGGGCAACAAATGTTCAAAAACATCCAAGATTGTATACTGAGCGGTTTTAGGAACTCTGGTATGCAGTATTAGTGACCCGAATTATCATCAGGAAGGCATATACGGAGGAACCTCGATTATCTGAAAACCATTTCTCCAAAAATCTAATTATCCGAAGGAGATCTCGAGGTCCCAATGGAAACATCACATCAAAGATGTGTTTCCAACAGTGACCACGTCTTCTGTTTACAGTGATTAAACAGGCACCGTCTCCAAATGACTGACCTCCCACACTTTCTCTTCCCACACTTTCTCTGGAGTTCTACACAGGGTTGAATCCTAAAATCGCTTCCCCAGATATTCTTTCCAACATTGCCTGTACAGGGTAAAGGTGGAACCCATCAAAAGGTTGCAGTAAACAGTTGTGTGTGTGGCTGTCGCTGTGTGAGTCTGTGTGTGTTTGTGTGTGCGTGTCAGTGTGGTATTTGGAGACTTACCTCATAAAGGCACTGCAGCAGTCTTGTTGTTTGTCTCCAGGGAGGGAGGTGGGTATGAACTGGTTTGGGGGGGTGTGGGGAGCAGTGGTAGACACGGTTGGGGGCGGGTTTTTTTGGGGGCGGTGGGCAGTGTTGGATGGGTCAGGGACTGGAGCAGGGGCATGCTGGATGTGTTTGGGGGATCGGTGTTGCATGGGGTTGTGGCTGGGCGGAGTGTTGCACTGGGTTGGAGGTTTATGGGTGGAGATGGTGTTGGGGGTTTGATCGGGTGTGGGGCCTCACGCGCTGTGTGCAGCTGGTAGACCCCTGAACGGGAAGCAGTATTTAATAACTCTGATCCCCAGAGGAAAGATACTTAATCGAATAACCGAATAATTGATTATTCAGACGAAATAGTGCCAGCCAATTACGTTTGGATAATTGATGTTACCCTGTTTTCTTGTAACCACTTCTCAAGAAATATGGCATAACATCTCTGAACTATTAAAGCTAGTCATGCGGATTAACACAGTTAGTGGGTTTTCCATTGACCCTGTTTTGCAGTGAATCCCGTCTTGGCAAGTGTTCAATATGTGGGACGTACGGTGGCACAGTGGTTAGCACTGCAGCCTCCCAGCGCCAGAGACCCGGGTTCACTTCCCACCTCAGGCGACTCTCTGTGTGGAGTTTGCACCTTCTGCCCGTGTCTGCGTGGGTTTCCTCCCGCAATCCAAAGATGTGCAGGTTAGGTGAATTGGCCATGCTAAATTTGAAGAAGTTGCTAATCTGCCTTGATAAAATGATAGTTTGAGATGGAAATGTGTTGCTGGAAAAGCGCAGCAGGTCAGGCAGCATCTAGGGAACAGGAGAATCGACGTTTCGGGCATTAGCCATTCTTCAGGAAGGGCTAATGCCCGAAATGATAGTTTTTTTGTCAAGATGTTCACACGGGTTTGGTTCCTCCTTCATAATAATTATCTCGTGAATATTTATAGAAAACCTGGTGACAATCATAGTCCTATCCCGAGGACAATGTGGTCTCTCGGTGCATCACCTATTATATAGTCCTATGAGGACAATGTGGTCTCTCGGTGCATCACCTATTATCTCTTGGCGACAGCAGTCACCAATTTTCTCGTCATCATCACTGCTGTCATTCTTAATCCGATTGGAGGCATCTACTTCAGGTACAGTCTCCTGTCAAACACCCCCATGTGCAAGCTCAGCGCTGTGGTTGTATATGTAACACGGGATGGCTCCGTGTGGCTGACAGTGGCCTTCACTATCGACCGTTTTATGGCCATCTGCGGACACAGACCTAAGACCAAATACTGCACTGAGAAAACTGCATTGCTGGTCATAACCATTATCTGCATCCTGAGCTTTCTCAAGAATATCTCATTCTACTTCACCTACAAACCTTTGTACATTTCGGATGGAGTGTCATGGTTCTGTGATATCAAGCCTACCTATTACACTTCCCGAGTCTGGAAGACCCACGACTGGTTGGATCACATCAAGACGCCCCTTGTCCCGTTCCTCCTAATTCTGCTGCTCAATGCTCTTACTGTCAGACTCATCCTCACAGCCAGCAGGACTCGCAAGAGGCTCCGTGGCACTGAGACCAGGAAATAGTCAACCTCAAGAAGTCCATCATCCTGCTATTCGCCATGTCACTCAGTCTGAGAGTGACAAACTGAGTCACTGTCAAACTGACACCTATGTGGGTCATTTTCTCGATGTTAGGATTCCTGGTGAGGCGTACTTTACCGGCGTGGATTTCAATGACCCAGAATACATTCTTCAAGAGACGACCAACATGCTCCAGTTACTCAGTTCCTGCAAAAACGTATTCATCTACGCTGTAGCCCAAAGCAAGTTCCGTGAGGATGTCAAGATGGTGTTGGTGTGCCCCTTCACTACTCTCAAATGTTTCATTAAATGGTGAAAGTTGTAAAGCTACCTCATGTACCTTATTCTACTGCACAAGTGTGGATCACCATGTGGAACATCCCTGCAAAAACAGAAAACACAACTGAAATTCCGACATTGCGCTTGGATCACGCAGAATTTTGTATGTCAGTACTTACATGATTTGAATTAGGACAACAGGGAATCTTTTTAATCTCTGCTTTGTGCTCTTAAACATGGTGTTTGAATAACTGCCCAATGTATACTGAAAGGCAGCTTTCGAACGTGTATTTACCAACAAAATGAAACACAGTAGCATTTCAAAATCAACAAGAGCATGTACTAACATAGTACACTTTCAGAGACGCAGCTGAACTGTCATAACTGGTTATGCTTCTGCTAGTCTGTATAGTAACAGGGATCTAAATTGTGCCTTATAATGTCTGAAGTAATTTTCAATGAGGTATTGCATGCAATATTAGCAATGAAGTAGCTAAACTTCTCTGGGTCGCTAACAAACATTTATAATATAATAGAACGTCGTGTGTTGTGACGTGTTCTCAACGTAAAGTAGAGTCAAATGTTTGTACCATCGCCATACATCGGCATCATTCACATTATCTTAGATTAAAATAAGTAAAAGTAACTTAAAGACCGTCCAAGGTTTTCTTCTACACTGCAGGCAGCATGCCACTGCCAAAGTCCGTCTCCGGGCTTCACAGCCCAGTCTAGGCCGCTAGCAGTGGTCCACTTCCTGGAGAAACGAGAATCCTGCTGTAGATTTGACAGACCTTCTGGCCAACTTTGAGGCTGCAATGCGCCTCAAGGTTCCGTTGCATCCTTGGAGACCTTTGAAGGAATCTATTGATTAAGAGCTGCCTTTATCAGACAATTTTGATTTAAAAAGAAGGCGAAGAAGAAAAAGGAAAAGAAAAAAACGTGGACAAAGAAGGCAAACCGTGGCACTGGAGTCCATATGCTGCCTACTCCTCCGCTGCCAACGTGGCGATTATAGAATTACAATACAATTAGAATTTTCTTTTTTTTGTCACATATACTGTTCGAGCGGGATCTGCCTTTGGAGGTAATATGGGCTGAAGTCAGAAATAGGAAAGGAGCAGTCACCTTGTTAGGTGTATACTATAGGCCTCCCAATAACAGCAGAGATGTGGAGAAACAGATTGGGAAACAGCTTTTGGAAAGGTGCAGGGTAGTAGTCATGGGCGATTTCAACTTCCCAAATATTGATTGGAAACTCTTTAGATCAAGTAGATTGGACGGGGCAGTGTTTGTGCAGTGTGTCCAGGAATCCTTTCTAACTCAGTGTGTAGATTGTCCGACCAGAGGGGAGCCCATATTGGATTTGGCACTTGGTAACGAACCGGGACAAGTGATGGGCTTGTTATTGGGTGAGCATTTTGGTGATGGTGACCACAACTCTGTGATTTTCACCTTGGTTATGGAGAGAGACAGGTGCGTGCAACAGGGTAGGTTTTACAATGGGGGAAGGGAAAATACGATGCTGCAAGACAGGAACTGAGGAGCATAAATTGGGAGCATAGGCTGTCAGGGAAGGACGTCATTGAAATGTGGAACTTTTTCAAAGAATAGATACGACATGTCCTTGATATGTATGCACCTGTCAGGCAGGAAAGAGATGGTCGTGTGAGGGAACCTCGGTTGACGAGGGAGGTTGAATGTCTTGTAAAGAGAAAGAAGGAGGCTTACATAAGGTTGAGGAAACAACATTCAGACAGAGCGTTGGAGGGATACAGGATAGCCAGGAGGGAGCTGAAGAAAGGGATTAGGAGAGGTAAGAGAGGGCATGAAAAATCTTTCACGGGTAAGATCAAGGATAACCCCAAGGACTTTTATGCGTATGTGAGAAACATGAGAATGATGAGAACGAGGGTAGGTTCGATCAAGGACAGTAGTGGGAGACTGTGAATTGAGTCGGAAGAGATAGGAGAGGTCTTGAATGAGTACTTTTCTGCAGTATTTACAAATGAAAGGGACCGTATTGTTGAAGAGGAGAGTATGAAACGGACTGGTAAGCTAGAGGAGATACTTGTTAGGAAGGAAGATGTGTTGGACATTTTGAATAACTTGAGGATAGACAAGTCCCCCGGGCCTGACGGGATATATCCTAGGATTATGTGGGAAGCAAGAGAGGAAATTGCAGTACCGTTGGCAATGATCTTTTCATCTTCACTGTCAACGGGGGTGGTACCAGGGGACTGGAGAGTGGTGAATGTTGTGCCCCTGTTCAAAAAAAGGAATAGGGATAACCC
>NW_025214933.1:46738-55357 GCF_004010195.1 Chiloscyllium plagiosum
TCTATGTTCATAGCTCTTTGGAAGTTGCCACTCAGGTGGATAGAGCTTATAAGAAGGCCTATGATGTATTAGCGTTCATTAGCCGAGGGATTAACTTCAAGAGTCGTGAGGTGATGTTGCAGCTGTACAGGACCTTGGTAAGGCTACATTTGGAGTACTGTGTGCAGTTCTGGTCGCCTCATTTTAGGAAAGATGTGGAAGCTTTGGAGAGGGTGCAGAGGAGATTTACCAGGAAGTTGCCTGGCATGGAGAATCGGCGTACGAGGATAGGTTGAGAGTATTAGGCCTTTTCTCATTGGAACGGCGAATGATGAGGGGTGATTTAGTAGATGTTTAAAAGATGATCGGGGAATAGATAGAGTAGACAGTCAGAGACTTTTTCTCCGGGTACAACAGAGTGTTACAAGGGGACATAAATTTAAGTTGAAGGGTTGAAGGTATAGGGGGGATGTCAGGGGTAGGTTCTTTACCCAGAGAATGGTGGGGCATGGAATGCGCTGCCTGTTGGAGTGGCAGGTTCAGAATCATTGGTGACCTTTATGCGGCAATTGGATAGGTACATGGATAAGTGCTTAAGCTAGGACAAATGTTAAGCACAACATCGTGTGCCGAAGGGACTGTTCTGTGCTGTATTGTTCTATGTTCTATGTTTTATGTCCTCAATGAATATCCTGAAAAGTTTACATATCGACACATCCAGCGTCGCATTGAGGTGCAGCTTACTGAGTAAAAATATCTTAAAGTATCGAGAAACAAAATGCCCAGCATTGAAGAAGTTAAAGCTCAGAACAGCAGATCACACAGGAACCTAGATTCCAGTTCACAATGGGTCCTGGATCCAAACTGTGATGGTTTTCACACTGAGGATGATGAGGGTGGGAGATCGCTTTAGATCGCCACGCTTGGCCGAAGCTGCCACAGGTGAAGGACGTTACTCTAAGCAACCAAAGGTGCGCACTGCATGCCAAATGGTTGCTATGCGACGCCAGGAGGCGTGGAAAGCTGCAGTATTGTTGTAGCATATTGAGAGGCAGCTGCAGTTCGGGAGAAATTGCCAGAGGCTGGGAGTTATCAGCAGAAGCGGGAGCCATCACCATATGGTCTGAAAACATTGTGCGTTAGCTTGCGAGAATTGGTGCCAGAGGACGTGAATCATATCTTGCCATAGGCTAGGCATCTGTCTCACTGGAGGCCGTGAATGAACGCTGAAAGGCGGCGAATTGTCTCTCATTGTAGGATGGGAATCACAGCCAGATGGCGGGGCATTTTTGTTCGCCAGAGCCTGAGAATTCTCATGGGAGTCAGTATGTATCTCTTGCCAGGAGCTAGGAATCATTGCCAGAGGGTCAGGATTTATCGCTGGAGGGCACGAAATCATCGCTTGCCCGAGACTGGGAATCGTCACTGGAGACGAAGAGTTGTCAGAGGTAATGAGAGAAGAAGAAGGATAAAAGACATTAAGAGGAAGCAAACAGCAGAGTCAGGAATAATGAAGAAGAAGACCTAGTGGAGCGGTCGAGCTCTGGCTGCACCGTTCCATTCTACTACCAGCTTACAATTTGTTGACACCTTGTGGCTACTTGTGGATAATCCAAAATAGATTAACAAAGTCATGATCTCATTTCGAATTGACAAGAATTTGAGCTGTTCAGTTTGATAGACACAAAAGAGTTGCCTTGTGCAGTAAAAGAAGAATGAAAAATGGTTAAAAATTACTCATTGTTGAAGGATAAATATGGAACAAGATCTCATTCATTTACAGCAAATGGACGTCCCTGGCCAAGCCTAGCATTTATTGCTAATTTCTTGACAACAGGGCATTGAAGATGCAATCACGCTGCTGTAGGTATGCAATCACCAGGTAGTTAAAATGGCTGATGTCATTCCCTGAAGACATCACTGAAACATATGAGATGTTCTGCCAATTTTCAGTTTGTACGTGGTCAGTCCTCAGTCAGCTTTTATTCAGATTTTTGTTTTCTTTCAATCTTCATTAGCTGCCACTGTGACGTTCCAAACCAGACCATTGACTCGTAGTCCAGCACTAGAGGAGGTGAAGTGGAGGTTGCTAAGTTGATTCTGGAGTTGAGAGCTTTGGCTTATGAGGAAAGAGAGAGTAGACTGTGATTGTAGCCATTGGAATTTAAAAGAATGAAGTGGAATCTTACAGAAGCATACATCTTATTTAATCCATTCAAAATTTTATATCTTATGAGATCCACTCATAATTTTCTAAATACAAAAAGGATGGTTCCACTGGCAGACGAAACTGCGACAAGATGACATGGTCTCAGAGTTCGATGGTGCAGATCCATTACAGAATTGAGAAGGATATCTACATTAAGAGAGTTGTGAAACTTTGGAATTCCCTGCAAAATGCAGTAGCTGAAGCTTCCTCACTGAATGCTTTTACAGATAAGCTCCATACGTTTTGAAACAGTAAAGGAATTAAGGTTTGCAGGGAGAGGGCGGGTCAGTAGAACTGAGGCTATGAAAAGATCAGCCAATGTCTCCATGGCAGAGCAGGCTTGAAGAGCCAGGTGGCATAATCCTGCCTGTGGTTATTATGTTCTTATGTTACATTACAGAACGCAAATATTCTGAATAGAGACAAAAAATAAAACAGATATGAGAAAACAGACGTGCCTTCATGCTTTTTGTCTTGACGCAGAACCCCATTTAAAAAAAACTGCACTACGAGGAAACATAGTCAGCATAACTAAACTCTGAGCAGGAGAAACCACAAGCGTTTTTGGGACTAATGCCTTAAACACGCAGCCAGGCCTACAGCAGTAGGCGTTTCTATAATGTATGGTCTTTTCCATTCATCCTATCTACACCATCATCTGAATGCATTACATTTTCTTTACAATTTCTCCCTTCTGTTAAGAATCGTTCTGCCAAACTGGGAATGATGGAGAGAGAAAATGGTTCATGTCTAATATGAATCTTCTTTTGGAAGAGTATTTGAATTCTATTTTTCTCTTCAGTTATCTTGCATTTCTATTAACCATTTCGAGCATGTTCGACGTTGTTCGGACAAGTCAGGATATCTGGTTCCAAAAGAATAACAAACAAGCAGCAAAGTCGTGTAGGAAAAAAGTGAAGGAAAAAAGTGTAGGAAAAAAGTGAATACTGCTGATGCTGCACTTCAGAGTCGAAATGTGTCGTCCTGGAAAAGCACAGCAAATCAGGCAGCACCCGAGAAGCAGAAGAATCAACGTTTTTGGCGTAAACCTTCAGCGTTTAACGGTAAATTGGAAAGTAAACATGTAATGGTAGGGCTTTTTATTTTTCCACATATGCACGAAGGATGTTGTCGTGTCAAGGGCTTGGATGGAGAGGAATTTTTTGAGAGATTACAAGAGTTTCTTTCCCTTTTACTCAGAATATGCATGTACCTGGCAGATACGAGGGAATACTTGACATTCTGTTTGGACATAAGTTTGGGCAAGTGACTAAAGCGTAAGTGACGGAGCATTTTGAAGCACCTGGCCAGAATTCGAGGTGTACGCGATGTTCAGTGGCATAGAGTGGATAGGCAAAGACATTTTCCCTTGCAGAAATGTCTATCACGAGGGGACTTTTTTTTTACGTGATTGGAGGAATGTTTGTCGGAATGGTCAGAGGGAGGTTCTTTACTGAGAACTTGCTGGCTGCCTGGAATGCACTGCCAGCATTAGTAGTAAAGTCAATAACACAGGGGACATATACCCGACTCATGGATAGGTACATGGATGGGAGTACTTTGAAAGATATTTAGATTTATCTCATCTCAGGTTAAGATATAAGGCCGGTAAAACATCGAGGGTCGAATGGTCTGTGCTGTGCTGTACTGTTCTCTGTTCTATGTTCTATGCTCAATAATTATATTAGTTTTAAAAGAACGATGTAGAAAATGGAACAGAACAAATAAAATAATATTCCAAACTTGATTAAGATCAAGTTTAATGATATTAAATTGGAACCTTCAGATTGTGGGAGGCTGTTCGCCCGTGAGACGATGTTTGAAAAGTTGGAGGCCTTGAACATTGAGATAACGAGAGTTCAGACACAGAAATTTACCGTTAATTGAAGGCAAGGATATTACACAGAGGGAATGCTGAACGACAAGAGAAATTTAGTCTCTGGTCAGGAAACATGAGACATTAATTAGGTATAGGCAGTTTGCATCAATTGAATCCCTGGAAGCGTATCAGGGCAATTGGAGTTCACTGAAGATGGAAATCAGAAATACACGGGATAGTGTTGTGAAATCGAATTAAGGTCAACCCAAAGAGATTCCACAAATGCATTAAATACAAAAGAGTAATGATAGACAAAATAGTGACTGCTGAATATGAACGAGGTCGTTTCCGTGTGGAACCACTGCAAATGCGTGATATACTAAACAAGTAACTTGCGTCAATATTTACAGTAAAGAAGAACATGCAAGCTAAAGAACTTGGGTAAATAAAGAATGATGGCTTGAAAAATATACATATTAAAGTTTAGGATTCGCTGGGATTAATAGGTCTTAAGACCCATTAAGTTAGCCAAATCTCCAAGATCTGATAAGATGTTATACATAATTTTCTAGTTAGCTGGGGAAGTGATTGCTGAGCCACATGCTGAAATATTTGTGTCCTGGATAACCACGGATGAAGTGCCAAAATCATGGAGTTTGCGTCATCTGTTTCCATTGAATAAGGAAGGCTGGAAGTAAAAGCCATAGAACTATTGGTGTTTGAGCCTTATGTAAATCAGATGTTATTGGAGATTCCGCGGGACAAAATGTACATGTATGTCGAGATGCAATGAATGATTAGTGAGAATTCACATGCTTTGTGCATGGGGAATCGTGTTTCGCTCACCAGACGGAAGTTTCTTGAAGTGAAGCCAAAGACGATTCAGCAAGTCAGAGAGTTAAAAGTTTCAATATAGAACTCATGAAAACGTTTGACAAGGTTCTGCATAATAAACCTGTTAGTAAGGCAAGTTCATATAGGATTCAAGGAGAACTGGCTAATTGAACACAATATTGAATTGAAGTAGAGGATGCTGATCGTGGAGAGATGCTCGTCGGACTGGAGGACTGTGGCCACTATTGTGCCACAGTGATCATTTCTGGGTCCAGTGCTTTTTGACATTTATATAAAATATTGGATGTGAATTTGGTGGTATTGCTCGGAGGTTTGTAGACATATTGGGAGATTGATCAGATGAGCCAATTGGTCGAAGAGTGGCAGATGGAGTTTAATTTCGATAGAAGTGAGTTGATGCATTTTGTTGAGGAGAATCGAAGTTTGTACAGTAAATGCTCGAACCCTGGTGAGTTTTACCAAACAAGTAGACAAAGCGGTGCAGATGCATAATTCCTTGAACGTGAAATCGAAGGATGACGATGTGGTGAAGACAGCAATTGGCACGTTTGTCTTCATTGATCAAAGCATTACACGTAGTAGTTGATATTGTGGTTGCACAGGACATTGATCACTTTTGGAATATTGCATAAAAATTGAATGCTTCTCTACAAGTGGAATATTGTTAAGTTTGGTGGGGTGCATGAAATATCAACAAATGTGTTGCATGGACTGGAGAGTTTGAAAAATAGGAAAAATGCTCAATAAAATGAGGTTTTTTTTTACTCTGGAGTATCAGAGAATGAGGGGTGACCTCGTAGAGGATTATAACATCATGAGAGCCGTGGACATGGTGAGTAACGAAGATCTTTTCCAAAGGTGGAGGAGTCAAAAACTGGAGAATGTAGTTTTAAGCTGAGACGGGAAAGATTAAAAAAAGATTTGAGGGGTAATTTGATCACGCAGTGAGTGATGCAAGTTTGCAATCAAGTATCAGAAGAATTGGTGGAGGCAGGTAAAATTACAAAATTGAAATACATCTTGGTGCGATATGAATGGGGGAAATTTTCGCAAATGAAACTAGGTTGGTTTGGGTTATCTGGTCGGCAGGGATGACATGCATCAAAGGGTAAGTTTTTATGCTACCCGGTTCAGTCATTCTATGATTATATTGTAACAGTTTTAGAACCATAGCACTGCTCATGGACTTTCTTCCCAAACGTTCCCTCACATGAAGCGAGTGAAATGAGGAAGACGCCTGAAACAGTAAGTAGCACTGAAGCGTTCTTTGTGAAACGTCAGATTTTAAGGAAACTGTCGAGTGGAGAAAAATTGCACAATGAAATCTAACCAGATAGGCGTTGAGCCTCTAATTTTGTGAGCTGCAGTTAGCTGTAGTGCCCGCTGCAGCACTCGTGTCGGCGCACATCCTGCAGACAAATGAGACAACGATTTGTGGATGCCAAAGATGGAAACGAGGGTGGCTCGATTGGAAAAGTTAACTCTGTTTCTATCCCTACAAATGTAGCCAGCCAAGAACAAACATTAGTCTTACCACTAATGTACCTATTTTCTATAATTTTCATGTTTCTCAATATGGCGCCAAGCATGGCAGTAACTGAAGTTTTTCACTGTATTTTCCCTTAAGTATAAATGACAATGAATCACTGTCTTCCTTCAAATTCATTCATAGGGGTTGAATTCCTCCACCAATTGCTGTTTATGTTTCATAACCATAGCATCCAAATTTTATTGTTTCATTTGAACCCCATCGATAATACTTTGGAAGTACAATCGCTTTAATATGGAGATGTAGCAGTGTTGTTGTTCTTGAGGGAGAGAATGTGACCAAGTCTCTACAAAAATGATTAACTTAGCTGAAAGTCTATTTCACCTTGTTCGGTTTTTAACATTGAGCCCATAGCCACGGAGGCATACAAACTGCCAGCATGACAGCTATAGGCATAGTAGGTAGTCATGGCCGAATGGCTAAGCCCATTTAGAATCTATTATGGTTTCCATATGCAGGTTTGATACGTGCTGACTGCAACCTCACTCTGTTGTTTGAGTGGCATACATGCGGTAAAAATGAGTTAAGTTTACCCATTCATCAAGTGCCTCTCTTGGAAATGGATAGACGCTTTAAAGGAAGACTAACAAGCATTCAGCAGTGAGAACCGAGAACTTACAGCCTGGAACTGTGGTCAAGGATGAAACGATCATCATGCTCGTTGTTGTGGTTCTGTTCGCCGAGCTGGGAATTTGTGTTTCAGACGTTTCATCCCCTGTATAGGTGACATCCTCAGTGCTTGGGAGCCTCCTGTGAAGCGATTCTGTGAGTTTCCTCCTGCATTTATAGTGATTTGTCTCTGTCGTTTCCGGTTGTCAGTTCCAGCTGTCGACTGCAGTGGCTGGTATATTGGGTCAAGGTCGATGTGTTGTTGATATCAACGCAAATTCTCACCTCGATCAACAGAACCACAACAACGAGTACCCGAGCTACAAATCTTCTCACAAACTTTGAGCAGCCCAATCCTTACACCCAGCACGTTGCTCATCAGGTCTTTCTTAAATATTTCCCCTCTCACCTGAAAACTATGCCTTCTAGATTTAAAGCCTGAGTCCTGAGAAAAAAATATTACCTGCATTCATTCTACGAATGACGCTTATATTATACATCTCAGTATTATCACCCCTCATTCTCTCACAATCCAAGAAAAAAAGAACATGTTCTATTCTCGCCAGCCTCTCCCTATAACTCAGGCCTAATCGTCCTGGCACCATCCTTGTGAATGCTTTTGCACGCTTTCCAGTTTAACTATGTCCTTCCTATAATAGTGTGACCAGAACTGTGCAAGTTACTCCAGATGCTGCCTCATCAATGACATATGTCAACATACCGACCAAACTCTTATACTCAGTGTTTCAACCAAGGAAGGCCAGCATGCGAATTGTCATCTTCCACCATCCTGTATATCTGTTGTGCTGCTTTCAAAGAATTATTTATTTTTAATATTGAGGTCCCTCTTTTCCACATAACCCTACAGGACCTTACCATTTACTGAATAAATCCTACCTTCTTTTGACTTCAGAAATTGCAACACCCCACACTTCTCATTATTGATTTGCATTTGTCAATTCTCAGCCCACTTACCCATCTGATGAAGATGTGTCTGCTACTTTTGATAATTTTCCTCGCTATCAAAAACATCTCCTAATTTTGGATCATCTGCAAACTGACCACTCATGCCATGTACATTGACATCAAGATCATGAATGCAATTAACATATAACAAAACTACCATCACCAAACCTTGCCGCACACAACTTGCTGAAGGTCTCCAGACGGAAAGAAAAGCAAACTTCAATCATCTCTGTCTGCTTCCTACCATTGAAGGAATTTTGAATCCAACAAACTGACTCACCCTGGATCCTATGCAATCTAACCTTAATGACTAGCCTGTGGTGTGAGACCTTGTGAAAAGCCTTAACAAATTACGTACTGACAGCATCCACTGACCTACCCTTATCTATCCTCTTGGTTATGTTTTTGAATAAATCTGAAAGATTTGTCAGAAATGATGTGACACCCACACCTTCATGCTGACCACTCCGAATCAGATCTGATCCTATTCCTTAGCATCCTCTCCAACAACTTGCCGACACGTTCACTGGCCTGTAGTTCCGTGGCTTACCTTTGCAAACGTTCGTAAACAATGAAGCAATATTAGCCATCCTCCTGTCTTCTGAAGCATCACCAACGATAAGAGAAAGATCT
>NW_025214934.1:0-2386 GCF_004010195.1 Chiloscyllium plagiosum
CCCTAGTTAAAAGGAATATTCTGCCTCGTCTCCTATATCCAATGAGAATGATCCCTCTGATGTTGCCGAGACTGGCGTTACGTAAGCTACATGGCTGGCTTGGTTTCTTTATTTGGAATCATAGACGGCCCCTTGTCAAATTAGAGAAGCTGCAGCTCCCACAAGCAGGGGGAGGACTGGACTTTCCAGACTTTAGGAGGTATCAGTTGAGCTCTTTATTATCCTATGTAACTGAATGGGTCTCTTGTGACCCACAATCAACTTGGTTAGACATTGAGACCTCCCAAGTGTCCCCACATCAATCTGTTATTTATGGATAAGATGAGAGCTATTATGGACTATTGTAAAAACCCTATTGTATTAAATACAATTAAAGCCTAAGGATAATGTGACAAGATGAGGGTAACCTGCAAAGACCCTCCCCTTATACTCCTGTAATGAGAGCATCGCGATTCCAGCCAGGGCTGACAGACGCGACAGAGGAGGTCCGGAGGTACCTACTGTTTGGGGGGGACCTGTTCGATGGGGAGGTTATGATGTCCTTTGAGCAGCTGCACCAGAGGTTTAGGCTGCCTAACGGGGACCTTTTTCGGTATTTCCCAGTAGGAGGATTATATACAGAAGAGCACATTATCAGACAGTCTCTACAAATCGCTATAGGGAAAGGTAGAGTGCTATGGCCTATGGGGCCACCCTCAGTCAGTACTCTTTATCATTCATTACATAACGAAAGCCATGGAACGATTAGTTAAAGTATGAAACCAAGAATTGGGGTTAGAAATCTCTTTAGAAATGTGGGAGGCCATCTGGGAAAATGCCAGCAAGGTCTCTATCTGTAACAGAACTCGGGCTATTCAGTTAAAGGTACTCCACAGGGCTCATATAGCACCTGACCGACTGGCAACATTCGAGGCAGGAGCATCCCCAATGTGTCCTAAATGTGAAACTGAAGTTGGCACACTCACGCATTGTCTATGGACATGCCATAAGATCCGCGGGTATTGGGATAGAGTAGCGAATGCCTTGACAGAGATCTTGGGTACGGAGATTAGACTGGATCCAGTGTCCCTGCTTTTGGGCTCTTCAGATTTTCCCTCCTTGGATGTGTACGGGAGGAAACTATTTACCATTCTGTCCTTTTGTGCAAGGAAAACTATTTTAGTGAATTGTGTGGCTGAAGGCCCCCCCCAGGACTCTCGAACTGGCATAGGTTAGTCATGGAATATATTCCCCCCCCCCCCCCCCCCTTGACTTCCTCACAAATATGGTGCAGCAAAAAAACGGAATTATTTTATAAAATATGGCAGCCCTTTCTTAACTATACAGACACAGATATTTCGTCCATATTGTCCAGGGCATATGTCTGGCTGGTCTGGGTGCCCCTGGGAGGAGCAGTCCTGTAAAAATACGGGTTTCATTATGGCTTGATGTAAATCTATTTTGAGCATGCACTTAGTTATTTAATTATTCTGTTGTTTATCACGAGTAATGTATGATATCCTATTTTATGTTTGGGTTGTTTGTAGGATAGATCAGTAGTTAGTTGGAGTTTTCTCTTTTTTTGTCTCAGTTATTATTCATTTCTTTTCTTTTTTCTTATTTATTTAATTTTATATCGGTGTTTATACTTGTTTGTATTACTTCACAATTTTGTTAAAAAATCTTTTAAAATTTCCTTTTTTCAATAAAAATACCTATAAAAAAATCACACAACACCAGGTTATAGTCCAACAGGTTTATTTGGAAACACTAGCTTTCGGAGCGCTGCCCCTTCATCAGGTGATTGTGGAGAATAAGATTGTCAGACACAGAATTTATAGCAAACGTTTACAGTGTGATGTAACTGAAATTATATATTGCAAAAGACCTGGATTATTTGCTAAGTCTCTCATCTTTTAGAATGACTGTGTTGGTTTCAGTTCTTTCATGTGTAAATCACAAAACGTTTTAAAAGTTACATTCTCAAGTGCACTTTAACAGTTGGTGTCATGTCGGCCCAGATAAGGTATTGAAGGTGTTAACTCCCTGTGTGAGGCTGTCTGTGCCACAATGGTCAGACTGATTCTAATCTAAAAAACGGATGTACAGAATCTTACATGGATTCATGCAGTTTTTGAGCAAAGTAAAATGTCACTCTGTAAGTACAAGTTCATCACACAAACTTATATATCTATGTGGGGGTGTGGGGGTATGAGTGTCTGTGAGAGGGTGTGTGTATGTGTGTGAGTGTGAGTGTAAAGGGGTTTAGGTCTGTGAGAGGGTGTGTGTGGGAGTGTATGTATGAGTGTATGAGAGAGGGTCTGAGTGTGTGTGTGTGTGTCTGTCTGTGTGTGTGTATGTGGATATGTGTCTGTGTGCATGTGTGTGTGTGTCTGTCTGTGTGTGT
>NW_025214934.1:3086-7621 GCF_004010195.1 Chiloscyllium plagiosum
TACCAGCCCCCACCACATCCTCTGGCAGCTCATTCCATACCCGTACCACCCTCTGCGTGAAAAAGTTGCCCCTTAGGTCTCTTTTATATCTTTCCCCTCTCACCCTGAACCTATGGCCTCTAGTCCTGGACTCCTCGACCCCAGGGAAAAGCCTTTGCCTATTTACCCTATCCATGCCCCCTCATAATTTTATAAACCTCTATAAGGTCACCCCTCAGCCTCTGACACTCCAGGGAAAACAGCCCCAGCCTGTTCAGCCTCTCCCTGTAGCTCAAATCCTCCAACCCTGGCAACATCCCAGTGTTAAAGTGCACTTGAGAATGTAACTTTGTAAAAAAAAAGTTTTGCGATTTACATATGAAAGAACTGAAACCAACACGGTCATTCTAAAAGATGAGAGACTTAACAAACAATCCGGGTCTTTTTCAATGTATAATTTCGGTTACATCGCACTGTAAACATTTGCTATAAATTCTATGTCTTACAATCTTATTCTCCACAACCACCTGATGAAAGGGCAGCGCTCCGAAAGCTAGTGATTCCAAATAAACCTGTTGGACTGTAACCTGGCGTTGTGTGATTTCTAACTCCATATTTGCCTTAAAAATAAGAAACGTTAGGGTCGAGGCTACCTTCTTAAAATACTTTATGGGGGTCTGGCCTGGTCCATAACACACGCCAACAGTATGAGTAAATCGCCCTGTGACGATATCCATCCCGGTCCCCTGAGCGTATAACCCTGTCCCACCTGGCCCAGAATCCTCAGAAACCTGCTGTTCCTCCCACTGAGACCATGGCCAAATGATCACTGCTCCTGTTCTTAGTCTCACCATCACTTCGCCCTCGGAATGACCCTGAAATTAGACAGGATGGTTGAGAAGGCGTTTAGCACACTTGCCTTTATCGCTCAAACCTTTGAGTACAGGAGTCGGGACGTCATGTTGAGGCTGTACAGGGCATTGATGAGGCCTTTTCTGGAGCACTGTGTACATTTCTGGTCGCTCTGTTATAGGAGGGATATTATTAAAATGGAGAGGGTTTCAGAAAGCAGTTGCCAGAATGTTGCCAGGAATTTCCGTGATAAAAATAGGCTGGGACTTTTGTCACTGGAGCACAGGTGACCTTGCAGAGGTCTATAAACTAACGAGAGGCGTAGATTAAGTCATGATCATAGCATCCCTACAGTGTGGAAACACGCCCTTCGACCCAGCAAGTCCCCTCTGAAGAGTATCCCATCCAGACGCTATTACTCTACATTTACCCCTGACTAATGCACCTAACCTACACATCCCTGAACACTACGGGCAATTTAGCACAACCAGTTCACCCTAATCTGTGCATCTTTGGATTGTGGGAGGAAACCAGAGCACCCGGAGGAAACCCACGCAGACACGGGGGGAATGTTCAAACTCCACACAGACAGTCTCCCGAGGCTGGAATCGAACCCGGGTCCCTGGCGGTGTGAGGCAGCAGTGCTAACCACTGAGCCACTGTGTCACCCATGAATAACGAGGGCCTTTTCCCAAGAGTGGGCGAGTGCAAAACTAGGGGGCATAGTTTTAAAGTGAGAAGGGAAAGTTTTTAAAGGGATATGAGGGCCAACCGTTTTGTACAGGGAGTGGTTTGTGTGTGGAATGAACTGCCAGAGGAAGTGGCAGATGCAAATTCGGTTGCATTTAAAAGACATTTGGATAAGTACATGAATAGGAAAGGGATAGGGGCCAAACGCAGACATGGGGACGAGTTTAGTTTGGGAACATGTTCAGGAAGGGTCTGTTTCCATGCTGTATGGCCCTATGACTTCACTGTTCTTGAGGTCCTGCTGTTTAAGTTCATTCCTAACTCCCCAAAACCTGCCTCAGAACCTCCTTCCTGTATAACCGGTGCCTGTGTGGACCGTGGCGTTTAGCTGATTCCTCTCTGGCACGGGGTGGCACGGTGGCTCAGTGGTTAGCACTGCTGCCTCACAGCACCAGGGACCCAGGTTCGATTCCAGCCTCGGGCGACTGTCTGTGTAGAGTTTGCACATTCTCTGTGTGGGTTTCCTCCCACAATCCAACGATATGCAGGTTAGGTGGATTGGCCATGCTAAATTGCCCGTTGCGTTCGTCAGGGGTAAATATAGGGTAGGGGAATGGGTCTGGGTGGGTGACTCTTCGACGGGTCTGTGTGGACTTTTTTGGGCCGGAGTGGGGGTGGGGGGGCCTGTTTCCATACAGTAGGGAATCTAATCTAAATCCCCTGGGAGAATGTTCCGCAGCTGCACTGTGATATCCCTGACCCCGGCAGAAGGGGGGCAATTGGCGGGCATTTGTGTGGCGTGAATGTTAGGTAACACTTGTCACCTGCAGCCTGGACGTTGTCCAGATCTTGTCACATTTGAACATGGACTGCTTCAGTACCTGTCGGGTGAATATCCCTGTGCGGCTGGAGTGATTTACTCACCTCCAGCATCAAAGAGATAACTGAAATAACACAGATGGTAAGAAACCTCAGGGAATCACAGGCTTCTCCAAAGAACAAAGAGACAGCATGTATCTTTATACATTTATTCTCATCCACCTTTTACATTTACAGACCGATCATTTCGTTAATTCATGATCGATTAAATAAAGTTTTCACCCAGAGGGTGGTACGTGTATGGAATGAGCTGCCAGAGGATGTGGTGGGGGCTGGTACAATTGCAACGTTTAAGAGGCATTTGGATGGGTATATGAATAGGAGGGTTTGGGGGGATATGGGCGGGTGCTGGCAGGTGGGACTAGATTGGTTTGGGATATCTGGTCAGCATGGACGGGTTGGACCGAAGGGTCTGTTTCCATGCTGTACATCTCTATGACTCTATAATTCACATGAGTGTATGATTGATGATGGACAGCCCCAGGGACAACTCCAAACTTTTCCACAATCTCACTGTGTTTACTGAACTTGCTTAGCTTTATCTTTGGGTCTTTTACAATGTGTTCATTGAAGCCCTGGGGGGAGGTTTCGCTCAGTTGGCTGGACGGTTGGTTTGTGAAGGAGTGTGATGCTAATAGTGTGGGCTCAATTGCCACGCCAGCTGTGGTTGTTATGAAGGACTCTCCTTCCCAACCTCTCCCCTTGCTGACCCTCGGATTAGATCGCCTCGCGTTGTCTCTCTCTAATGAGCCCTGTGGTCTGGTAAGACTACGGTGACTTGACTTGTTCATTCAACTCAAATTCCAGTACCTGCACAATCTGAGATTCTATGCTCCCCGTGATGATACAGGGATTGTTCCTCATCATCTGGGACTGTGTTACTGAATGAAATCTCTTGAATGATTTTTGTGTGTTTATAAAAGAGACCCGGGTTCAATTCCCGCCTCAGGCGACTGACTGTGTGGAGTTTGCACGTTCTCCCCGTGTCTGTGTGGGTTTCCTCCGGGTGCTCCGGTTTCCTCCCACAGTCCAAAGATGTGCAGGTCAGGTGAATTGGCCATGCTAAATTGCCCGTAGTGTTAGGTAAAGGGGTAAATGTAGGGGTCTGGGTGGGTTGCGCTTTGGCGGGTCGGTGTGGACTTGTTGAGCCGAAGGGCCTGTTTCCACACTATAATCTAATCTAATCTACTTCAGCATTTGTGTTTATTATTATTTGAAGAGTCTAAAATCTGTACATCTCTATGACTCTACTGCCATAACAGATTGACTAATTAAAGATTCACTAACCAAATGTGGAATGCTTTATGTGAAATGTTCTTATCAATGTCTCTTTCATAAATAACTGCAGTTGCACATTAATCCTACTGTGCTGTCTCAATCCGGTTAGCTTGGGTCGACAGAGTTACTATCTAGTCTATATTAAGCAAATATTTTCCCAAGCTTCCTCAGACTACAGTCAGCCATGTTCTGCTGCCTTTGCCATGGGCGGCCATTTTGTCCTGCTCAGTGTTACCACGCGGAGGTCGAGCCCCCCCGGTAATTAAAACCAAACGCCCAGAAAGGTCACCTCACCCCGCAAGCTATTAAAAATATGAGTGAGCGAAAGCGAACTCCTAATTTAAACAAAATCAACAAGTTATTTCCTAACTCTAAAAGTGAACACTAAACAAAACTATTAACAAAGCGATCACCCTAACTAACCACTATCCCTTCAACTGAACACAAATCTATTAACATACTGTTCCTGTAACACAATTATTAAACATTCCAGTAGGTTAATCTCAAGTGCACACATTCTTTCTGCTGTCTTCCTTCGGGACTTTTGATTCCACCATCTTCTCTCTACGTCTTCTCTCTTTTTACTGGAAAATGTACCTTTAATAGATTTTTTTTTCAAAAATATACTTTATTCATAAAATACTTTGATGGTCTGTACAGTTGGACATGCCATACATATGTAAACATTCCATTTGTTTTCATACCGAAACAGAGTAATCATTCCTATTTACAGGTCTGTACGATTACATTTTGAGCTGAGGCGTCAGCAGAGCCCAAATGACCACATGGGCCACCTGTTCTTCTTTAGGCAGGCAGATGTTACACAGTGATCTTTCCCCACCGCGCCTTGGCAGCAG
>NW_025214934.1:8020-11498 GCF_004010195.1 Chiloscyllium plagiosum
TTTCGCGGCAGCGAGGCCAGGCCCATCCTTCGCAACACCGGTGGCAGGTAGAACCTCAGTACGTAGTGACACTTGGTGTTTGCGTACCGGGGATCCACGCACAGCTTGATGCAACCACACACAAAGGTGGCCATCATGGTGAGGGTGGCATTGGGTGTATTTTTTCCCCCGTTGCCCAGATCTTTGTACAGCGAGTCCCTTCGGACCCGGTCCATCTTTGACCTCCATATAAACTGGAAGATGGCCCGGGTGACTGCAGCGGCACAGGTTCTGGGAATAGGCCAGACCTGTGCCACGTATAACAGCAATGACAGTGCCTCACACCTGATGACCAGGTTTTTTCCCGCGATGGAGAGCGACCGTAGCGTCCATCTGCCCAGTTTCTGCCTCACTTTGCACTTCAAGATCTTTGCTCCGCAACTCTCACCAGAACCCTACCATTAAGTGCATCAATCCTGCTCTGATTTGTCTTACCCAAATGCAGCACCTCACATTTATCTAAATTAAACTCCAGATGCCACCCCTCAGCCCATTGGCCCATCTGATCAAGATCCCATTGTTCTCTGAGGTAACCTTCTTCGCTGTCCACGACATCTCTAATTTTGGTGTCATCTCCAAACCTACGAACGACGCCTCCGAAATTCACATTCAAATCCTTTATATAAATGTTGTTTTGTTTTGCTCTGAAGAAGTATCTGCCTTGTAAAATAAATAGTTAAGTATTTTGTTTCAGCTAAAAAACTGTTGTCTGGAGTTGATTACACTCACAGTCTGAAATTAATCATTTAAAAAAACCTAGTTATGAACCATTTGGAGATCCTCAGAAGGTTTTGGTTTGCCTGTGTTGTGAATACAGAGGGAGGGAGGCTAACTTCATGTTGGCTGTCTGGTCTCCATGTTGTAATCCCTCGTATTTATCTACCTCCCCTATCCGCTTAGAGTCAATAAACTGCAACCTTCATACATTCTGCAACATTCTGCAGACCTCCATCGGATAAAAAGGGTCAATTTTCAGTTTCCACCAGCAAAGCTGAGATGCTTTCAGTGGTTCACAGAGACGTGGTTACAGGGAGGTCAGGGCTGGCAGTTAAACATCCAAGGGTTTCAACTTACCGAAAAGACAGGGAGGTGGGCAGAGGGGGCGGGGTTGCCTTGTTAGTTAAGAACAAAATTAAATCTATGGCACTGACGATGTGGAGTCTGTGTGGGTGGAATTGAGGAACCACAAAGGCAAAAAAACCATAATGGGAGTTATGTACAGACCTCCTAACAGTGGTCAGGACCAGGGGCACAACATGTACCGGGAAATAGAAAAGGCATGTGTTTTATAAATTCTCAAGGATCGGGTTCGCAGGAGAGTAGTCTGACACAGACCAGGAGAAAAGAACTGAGAGACGAGTTTGCTAGAATATAAGTATTTTATTCCCCGCAGTGTCGCCTCAACCAGGTCTCGTACTTACAACGGGTCTGGTTTATACTCACTCTACATGTTACCGGAACTGGGAGCCGTCAGTTCTCGTAGAGCGGTTGCCAACAACCCACGCTCGGCGGTTAAACGTAACCCGGAGCAGACTCTACCGAACTGGGGACTTTCCCAGCTTATATACTCTTTCGAGATCTAAACATTCATGCGAACAACAGGGCAAGACTAAGCAACACCTTCCATTCCGGTAACATATTCATGCGAACAACAGGGCAAGACTAAGCAACACCTTCCATTCCGGTAACATATTCATGCGAACAACAGGGCAAGACTAAGCAACACCTTCCATTCCGGTAACATATTCATGCGAACAACAGGGCAAGACTAAGCAACACCTTCCATTCCGGTAACATATTCATAATAAGATTCACACATGTATTGGGACATAATTTTAACCCTTTCACCACAGAATTGCATGCAATATTCCAACAGTGGCCTAGCCAATGTCCTGTACAGCCGCAACATGATGTCCCAACTCTTGTACTCAGTACTCTGACCAATAAAAGAAAGCATACCAAATGCCTTCTTCACTATCCTATCTACCTGCAACTCCACTTTCAAGGAGCTATGAACTTGCATTCCAAGGTCTCTTTGTTCAGCAACACTCTATTGGATCACAATTCTCTATTATTTTGCTTCAAATCACCCCTACCAATCTGCTGGCTTTCTAAGTAGGTCTATCGGCGCTTGTAGTAAAACAATTTCCCCTTACTTATTTTGCCCCATCTATTCAGGCCCTCGTCTCCCGCGAGGTGGTATCTATAGGGTCTTATATTTATCATGTGAAATTTTATTATCACCACATAGAATTTTTATTAGTACCTTGTGGAATTTTCACTGCCACCATGTGGACTTTTATTAACACCATGTGGAATTTTTACTCAGGCAATTGCTACATTCTATTCTTACTCACCTCTTACCCCACTGCGCAGTCTTCTTGACCAATTCTCCACGTCTCCTTCAGCCGCAATTTTCCCATCGCCTTTGGACCTTGGATTGGAGAGACCTTCCGGCAGGTTTCCGCACTCTGAGTCCCCAAGGACTGTCCCAAGCCAACAGAATAAAGTCCAAATTCACAGCAAAAATGCTAACCTGTTTTTGTTGGGTACCCTTATTCTGTCAGTCTCCGGAGTGCCCCCAGTGGACCGAGAAGCAGCCTATTACTGCCACCCTCTTTCCAGGTAGGTCTCTGCGTGACCCTGCTCATAGCGCCAAATTTGACATGGAATAAATGTACGGAAGCATCAGGAGACGCAGAGAATTCTTCAAGGAGTAGGTCTTGTATTTGCAAACAAAAAACCGTGACACTCAGAAAGCAGATTCTTGAATACCCACGAACTTCAGAGTAACTGGTTCTTTATATCTTTTTTATCATGTTTTTGTTAGCTTATCAGCATGTCCAACTATGCTAATCAAAAGTACCACACTCTAGCTATACAATAAACCAGTGATGTTAGTTCCCATTTTCTCTTTAGTTGTGTCACTGTCGTTTTTCCTACATTCTACTTATTGTTATTCTAATGTCACGATTAGATATTTTACTGTCAAGGGTCTCAAGCAGGCTGACTCTACTAACTATTAATTAAATATTTAATGTCATGTCCCAAACATTTATTATTACAACATATTCCAAACCTGCCATGATATTGTTTAGCAGGCGAGGCTGAATCCTGCCACAGTGACCTTTTGACTAGTGTAGCATTCCACAGATCCCCTTGCAACAGATCGCCAGTGGTCTTCATGCTTTAACCCTTCTGTCCTTGCTAACTTTTCTGCGTGACATCAGTCCTCACACCCACTCAATTTTCACCAAGGCAAATAATTGGCAGAATGAGTAGACTTCAGGGTTGACAGGCTTACTGTAGAGGAGATGGGCCTATGCAGTCTCCAATCATCCAGTGCTACATCTGAGCACAGCTCATTTTACTGAAGAGGAAGTGGTGGTGCACTGGTAATATCTCTTGACCAGAGATCCATGATAATGTAATGTGATAA
>NW_025214934.1:12997-17326 GCF_004010195.1 Chiloscyllium plagiosum
GATAATTACATCTACAGGAAGTATCTCGGATAATCACATCTACAGGAAGAATCTCTGATAATCACATCTACAGGAAGTATCTCGGATAATCACATCTACAGGAAGAATCTCTGATAATCACATCTACAGGAAGTATCTCGGATAATCACATCTACAGGAAGAATCTCTGATAATCACATCTACAGGAAGTATCTCGGATAATCACATCTACAGGAAGAATCTCTGATAATCACATCTACAGGAAGTATCTCGGATAATCACATCTACAGGAAGAATCTCTGATAATCACATCTACAGGAAGTATCTCGGATAATCACATCTACAGGAAGAATCTCTGATAATCACATCTACAGGAAGTATCTCGGATAATCACATCTACAGGAAGAATCTCTGATAATCACATCTACAGGAAGTATCTCGGATAATCACATCTACAGGAAGAATCTCTGATAATCACATCTACAGGAAGTATCTCGGATAATCACATCTACAGGAAGAATCTCTGATAATCACATCTACAGGAAGTATCTCGGATAATCACATCTACAGGAAGAATCTCTGATAATCACATCTACAGGATGTATCTCTGTTAATCACATCTACAGGAAGTATCTCTGATAATCACATCTACAGGAAGTATCTCGGATAATCACATCTACAGGATGTATCTCTGATAATCATATTTACAGCATGTATCTCGGATAATCACATCTACAGGATGTATCTCTGTTAATCACAGCGAGAGGAAGTATCTCTGATAATCACATCTATAGGAATTATCTCGGATAATCATATTTACAGGATGTATCTCGGATAATCACATCTACAGAAAGTATCTCGGATAATCACATCTACAGGAAGAATCTCTGATAATCACATCTACAGGATGTATCTCGGATAATCACATCTACAGGAAGTATCTCGGATAATTACATCTACAGAAAGTATCTCGGATAATCACATCTACAGAAAGTATCTCAGATAATCTCATCTACAGAAAGTATCTCGGATAATCACATCTACAGGAAGTATCTCGGATAATCACATCTACAGGAAGAATCTCTGATAATCACATCTACAGAAAGTATCTCGGATAATCACATCTACAGGAAGAATCTCTGATAATCACATCTACAGAAAGTATCTCGGATAATTACATCTACAGGAATTATGTCGGTATAATCACATCTACAGGAAGTATCTCGGATAATCACATCTCCAGGAAGTATCTCGGATAATTACATCTACAGGAAGTATCTCGGATAATCACATCTGCAGGGAGTGCAGTCAACCTCAGCTGCTCATTGAAGCAATGGTTCGGTTTGAGTTATCGTTGGAGACACTAAGGAACACACGAGTAGCAAACAGCATTACACACTTGATGGAACTTATCGAAATGTGGCCCCAGTCAAGAGCTCAGGAAGATAGACGGATGACTCGAGATGGCACAGGCAGTCAGTACAGTATCTCGGATAATCACATCTACAGGGAGTGCAGTCAACCCCAGCTGCTCATTGAAGCAATGGTTCGGTTTGAGTTAAAGTTGGAGACACTAAGGAACACACGAGTGGCAAACAGCATTACACACTTGATGGAACTTATCGAAATGTGGCCCCAGTCAAGAGCTCAGGAAGATAGACGGATGACTCGAGATGGCACAGGCAGTCAGTACAGGAGTCCCCTGCAGTGGTTCCCCCTGTCAAACAGGAATTCCGTTTGGGATTCCGATGGTGGGGATCCTGTCCATCAGGGCACAGCAGCAACCAGAGCAATGACACCCCACACCTCCGCTGTCCACTGGGCAGGGGCAAAGTGTAGCAGAGCAACCAGAATTGGAGATTGATTAGACGTTTCACAGGTTCTGGGGCTGCAAGAGCGACTCTAAGATGGTATGATGCCTCTCTGGTGCCAGGGTCATGGATGTCTCTGAGACAAAAAAACTGCAGATGCTGGAATCCGAGGTAGACAGGCAGGAGGCTGGGATAACACAGCACGGCCGGCAACATCAGGCTGGGGCTGTTTTCCCTGGAGTGTCAGAGGCTGAGGGGTGACCTTATAGAGGTTTATAAAATCCTGAGGGATATGGATAGGATAAATAGGCAAGATCTTTTCCCTGGGGTCGGGGAGTCCAGAACTAGAGGGCATAGCTGGTCAGCATGGACAGGTTGGACCGAAGGGTCTGTTTCCGTGCTGTACATCTCTATGACTCTAAGTCATGGTTCAGACTTAGAGTCTGGACTGAGGGAGGTGGCAGAGTTATTGCTGAGTCAGGAGATTACTTCCCGTTTGTGCTGACGCCACGGTTACCCTACAGCGTTCAGTCACTCTGCTGCGGAGGCCCTTCTGTAGGTCATAACGAAGATTTTATTTTTAATTCTTTAATTCCACCTGAAACGTTGACTTCTCCACCTCCTGATGCCGCCTGGCTTACTTGTGTCCTCCCAGCCTCCTGCCCGCCTCCCTCTGAGAGGGGACAGGACATCCTGAAATGGGAGGGTAGACAGACAGAAGTCATTGTCCATATTGGCACAAATGACACAGGTCGGAAGAGTGACTGGGCCCTGCAACGACAATTCCAGGAGTTAGGCAGTGAACTCAACAGCAGGACCGCTCAGGATTACCCCCACCCACCCCCCGCCATAACACATGCGACTGAGGCTAGGAACTGTGACACAGTTGCCTTGGATCCTGTGGCTAATGAGCTGGGGTTAGGAGGGAGCACCTCAGGCATGTAGATCATTGGGATGTCTTTCTGGCCCAGGTGGAATCTCTACAAGGAGGGGCGGGTTACCCCTAAACTGGAGGGCACCAGTATCCTGGCGGATACGCAGTCAGGTTCTGGGAAGATGTGAAAATAACAGCAGCATCCTCGTGGTGAGTGAATGCTTTCACTGGAAAGACAAAAGCTGAGGGGTGACCTAACAGGGGGTCTCCCAAATTATGAGGGGCATCGACAGGGTGGACAGTGAGAGGCTTTCCCCCAGAGTGCAAAGGTCAACTACAAGAGGACAAGGGTCCAAGTTGATAGGGGTAAGTTTAGGGGAGAGGTGTGGGGAAAATCTTTCACCTGGAAGCTGGTGGGTGACTGGAATCCACTGCTAGTGCAGGTGGCCGAATCAGGTACGTTAGCAATATTTAAGGTGTATCTTGAGGTGAACAGAGGAATAGATACCAAGCATGGGCGATAAGTATTGGCTCTAAGTAAGGACTAGGAATTGGCATAGGTGGGCTAAAGGTCCAGTTCCTGGGCTGTATTGTATTGCATTATAACCCTTTAACTCATGCTAATTAAAAAGCTGTCTGCCTGTTCTTTAACATTATTCGGTGTCCCTGAGTCCACTGCACTCTGGACTAGTGACCCTTTGATAGAAGTAATGTACCCTCCTCTCTGTTTGAAATCTGCGATCCCTTGTGACATTTCAGTCACGGACAGAGGAAGCACAGAGACCAACAGCAACAGTGCAGTGGAGCTACAAGGGTAGGGGGTGATCTCTCCCCGTCCCCCCCCCCCCGCCCTCAGTGTAGACACTCGTGAGGGTGTGATGCCTGTGCCTGACGCTTCCCTGGTTGTTACGGGAGATCTGTCTCTGGCAGAACCTCTCTCTGAACCTGCTCACCAAACTCTCCTGCTCGTCCAATACAATTAATCAGAAGGACAGACCATTTGGAAACGTGGAGTGCTGACTGGAGAACTCCACATGGTAACTGAGGGGGTGGCAGAGTTATTTAAGAGGCATCTGGATGGGTATATGAACAGGAAGGGTTTGGAGGGATATGGGCCGGGTGCTGGCAGGTGGGACTAGATTGGGTTGGGATATCTGGTCGGCATGGACGGGTTGGACCGAAGGTTCTGTTTCCGTGCTGTACATCACTATGACTCTATGATCCTCTGAAGAGCATCCCACCCAGATCCACCTGCTCTGCTATCCCTGTAACCCTGCAGACTTTTTAAATTTCAAAATATACTTTATTCATAGAAATAAATCTTTGGTACCTGTACAATTTGTCCTGTCGTTCATAGATATATACATTGCATGTCTTAACATTACAGAGAACAGATTGAATTACCCGAATTTACAGTTATCCTATTTACAGTTCCCTTTATTAACCATCCAGTCTCTTGTTATTTAGCTGTGGCTTCAGTGGAACCCACCTACTGAGTGGGTGCCCTGCTACACGATAGCAAAGGAATCTTCTTTAACCCCCAGTGTATAGGGTTACCGTTGTCCATTTGACTGTCCTGTCTCTGGGGTAGCTGTCTGCATCCCCATGGTGAGCACAAACTGCTGGACCCTCGCTGGGCTGAGGTAGCTATCCAGGCTCTCACTG
>NW_025214934.1:19793-25420 GCF_004010195.1 Chiloscyllium plagiosum
GGAAATAGGCCCTTCGGCCCAACAAGTCCACACCGACCCTCCAAAGAGTAACCCCCCATTTCCTCTGACTAACAGTACGGACAATTTAGCACGGCCAATTCACCTGACCTGCACATCTTTGGACTGTGGGAGGAAACCGGAGCACCCGGAGGAAACCCACGCAGACACGGGGAGAACGTGCAAACTCCACACAGTCAGTCACACGAGGCTGGAATCGAACCTGGGACCCTGGTGCTGTGAGGCAGCAGTGCTAACGACTGTGCCACCTCTAATAGTCAGTGAGAGAGTTCGGGTCCTGCTCCATTTTGAAGAATGGACGACAGAGTGAGATGATTTCTGGCTTAGAGGGAGGGGGCTGAGGGAGAGACTTAGAACCCAGCCCCTGTCTGACTCATTTATTCGAGTTTGTAGAACAGGTCGTAACCAGAGTGGATAGAGGGGAACCAGTAGATGTATTACATTTAGACTTCCAGAAGGTATTCGACAAGGTACCTCACAAAGGTGGGTGGGACACTGAGTTACGATGAAGAAATAAGAAATTTACAAGTGAATATGAAATCAGCCAAAATTTGGCAGATGGAATTGGACGTGGATATGTGTGAGGTTAACCATTTTTGGCAGGAGGAATAGAAAGGTAACTTACTATCGAAATGGAGAGAAACTTCAGGGTGCAGAGGGATCTGGGTGTCCTGTGCATGATTTGCAGGAAACTAGTCTGTGGGTAAAAGGAAGACAAAAGGAATTTTGTCATTTATTGCTCAAGGAATAGAGTATAAAAATTGACAAGTGTTGTTGCAAATGTTGCAAGGCATTAGTGAGACCGAGAGAAAGTGAGGACTGCAGCTCAGAGGTCGAGAGTGTGGCGTTGGAAAAGCACAGCAGGTCAGGCAACATCCAAGGAGCAGATGAGGAACAGAGGAGAGGAGACTGTACCTAGAGTCATAGAGCTGTACAGCACAGAAATAGATCCTTTAGCCCGACTGGTCCATGCCGACCAGATATCGTAAATTAACCTCGTCTCTGGAATGTCACATCCAGTTTTGGTCCCTTTACTTGAGAAGGGATATTCTTGTGTTGGAGTATGTTCAGAGGAGGTACACTAGATTGATTCAAGAGAGAGGATTTGGCTTATGAGGAGAGATTGGACAATTTAGGCCCATACTGTGCTGTTTAGAAGAATGTGAGCAGTTCTAATTGAGGGATAGAAGATGTTAGTGGGGATTGGCTAATTAGATACAGAGAGGATGTTTCCTTGTGTGGGGTGATTTAGAACGAGAGGATAAAGGGACAGCAGGTTTAAAACACAGATCGGAAGAGATTATTTCCCTCAAAGGATCGTGAATCTGGGGAATTCACTGCCCCAGAGAGCAGTGCGTGCTGGGACACGGAGTCAATTTAAGAAGGAGAGAGGCAGGTTTTGAATTCGTAAAGGGTTAAAAAGATCTCTTTTGGATCCTTGCGGCAGCAAAGTGGGTCTGGGGTCGAAATGAGCTCAGCCATGGTCGTGGCAAAAGTGAGGCCTGCAGATGCTGGAGATCAGAGTCGAGATTAGAGTGGTGCTGGAAAAGCGCAGCAGGTCAAGCAGCGTCCGAGGAGCAGGAAAAACAACGTTTCAGGCAATAGCCGTTCATCAGGAATTCCTAATGAAGGGCTTTTGCCCGAAACGACGATTCTCCAGCTTCTCGGACGCTGCCTGACCCGCTGTGCTTTCCCAGCACCACTCTGATCTCGACTCAGCCGCGATCGTATCAATTGACAAAGCAGGTTTGAGGGGCTGAATGGCCTTCTCCTAACCCTGGTTCTTATGCAGAAGGGTTAAGTCATAAGATAAGGCCGCGTGGGGTGTGGAGGTGGTATGTTGACATGGATAGCCAATTAGCTCATGGGCAGGAAACAGCCAGCGATTGGGGCTTAAGCCCGGGATACGGTTCTTTTCCGGGTTGGCAGCTATGGGAGGAATTCCCCACCGGTCAGTGGTGGGGCCACAACTGTTTGTAATTACATACCGATGACTCAGAGGAAGGAAGTGTATGCACGAACCGCTGGCTGTTTCCTGCCCATGAGCTAATTGGCTATCCATGTCAACATACCACCTCCACACCCAACGCGGCCTTATCTTATGACTTAACCCTTCTGCATAAGAACCAGGAGTAGGAGAAGGCCATTCAGCCCCTCAAACCTGCTTTGTCAATTGATACGATCGCGGCTGAGTCGAGATTAGAGTGGCGCTGGGAAAGCACAGCAGGTCAGGCAGCGTCCGAGGAGCAGGCGACACAAATGATCGGTGAAATGGGAGGCAGCGGGAGGGATACAAGCAGGTGACTGAGAGAGACCGATAGGCTTTATAAGGGCGCCAAACGCTAGGCCTGGATTGACCGGAGTTTAGTGGGATATGAGGGGACTTGGTTCAGGCTATTTCAAATACAGCTGAGGTGAAACTTTTTCCCACAGAAAGCTGTGAACCTTTGGGCTGATCTTTCTCAAAAGAGCGAAAGCTTTGAATATTTTCAAGATAGAGGAAGATAAATTAATGATAAATAAGGGGTCAGGGTGGGTGGGGGGGGGGGGGGGAAAGATGGACAGGGGCAATCAGACCATGGCAAACCAGGGTACTGCTGCTCCTAGTTTCTGTGTGGAAGCATCTCCGTGGGCAGGTTTATTTAATTCTCAAAAGGCCCTAGTTCCAGGGGAGGACAGAGGAAACAGAACAAAGACATTTGGAAGGTCTCTCTGACAATGTCAGCTGGGAGCACTCTCACCATCGACACTGGTCACAACTTGATCGTGCTTCACGCTCAACACCCGAAGGTGATTTGATTTAATTTATTGGTGCCACATGTACCGAGATACAGTGAGTAGCATTGTTCTGCGTGCCCTTCAGACAGATCGTATTGGACAAAGTGCATCTGAGTAATACAGCCACAGCGTATTTACAGTAATTACAGTCACAGAGAAGGTGCAGAGAGAGAGAGAGAGAGAGATCAACATTTCAGAGGTCGGTTCGAAAATCTGATAACGGCGGGGTAGAAGTTGCTCTTAGAGTCATAGAATCCCCATAGTCAGGAAGGAGGCCATTTGGCCCATCCAGCCCACACAACCCTCCAGAGAACGTCACACCCACCCTACCCTATCCCTGTAACCCCTGCATTTCCCACGGCCAATTCACCTGACCTGCTCATCTTTGGACTGCGGGAGGAAACCGGAGCACCCGGAGGAAACCCACGCAGACACGGGGAGAACGTGCAAACTCCACGCAGTCAGTCGCCTGAGGCGGGAATCAAGTGCCTACTCTGTGACACCGTTGTACCCCAAGCTACGGAGTCATACAGCAAGGAGACCCACTCTTTGTGCAACCAGTCCACACTGCCATAATCCCAAACTAAACTAAATTCACCTACATCCCTCAACACACCTTTTTACTCATCTACTTATCTAAACGCCTTTTAAACTTTGTAACTCTACCCTCACCCACCATTTCCTCTGGACGTTAATTCCACACATGAACCACTCTCTGTGTAAAATACTTTGCCCCCTTGCCTTTTTTATATCTTTCCTCTCTCACCTTAAACAATGTGCCCCCTGGTGTTGAAATCCCCTACCCTAGGGAAAAACAGACATCTGCCATTCACCTTATCTAGACCCCTCATGATTTTAGAAACCTCTACACTCCAGTGAAAAAAGTCCCAGCCTCTCCAGATCACTCAGAGTCTCCACTCCCAGCAGGTTCTGGTAAATCTCTTCTGAACCCTCTCCAGGTAAGATTAGATTCCCTACAGCGTGGAAACAGGCCCTTCAGCCCAACACGTCCACACTGACCCTCCGAACAGCAACCCACCCAGACCCATTTCCCTCTGACTAATGCTCCTAACACTACGGGACAATTTCCCAGGGCCAGTTCACCCTGACCTGCACATCTTTGGACTGTGGGAGGAAACCGGAGCAAACCCACACAGACATGGGGAGAACATGCAAACTCCACACAGACAGTTGCCTGAGGCGGGAATTGAACCCCGGTCTCCGGCGCTGTGAGGCAGCAGCGCTAACCACTGTGCCACCCTTGTTTGTTTAACCAAAGTACCTCACGTTTATCCAAATTAAACTCCATCTGCCATTCCTCAGCCCCATGACCCAATTTGTTCAAAACCCTGTTGTACTCTTCCATCACCTTCTTCACTGTCCACTATAAGATCAGTTTTGACGTCATCGGCAAACTTACTAACCGTCTTGAATCTGTATTCAAACACATATTCGAGCTTTTATATCTCCTGCCCAGAAGAGGCTCTTCAGCCCATCATATCTGCACTGAACATCAGGCATTTATCAGTTGAACCCCTTTCCCAGCTCTTGGCCTTCTATCTAATGGCATTTTGAGTGCTCAGCTAAACTCCTGTGAAATACTTTCCTGCCGCAAACTTCCTTCCCCAGTAAAAAAAAAACGCGATTCCTCAAATCCACTCGAAACCATCTGCTCTTTTTCCCGTCAAACTGTGCTCCTGGTTATTGACCAAAGCGGGGGGCAAGTTTCTCCCTAATTACCCTGTCTATGTCCCTCAGAACTTTGTACAGTCCCTCCAGGAAGCCCCTCACCTCTCCCCACCCCCGCCACCACATTCCCTTAGGAAAACAATCCCGGCCCATCCAGTCTCTCCTCATCGCTGACCCACTCTAGGTGAGAGTGCTGCTGGAAAAGCACAGCATCCGAGGAGGAGGAAGCCCTTCATCAGGAATGAATGAACCACTCTAACTCAGGCAACGTCCAGCTCCTATCCTGAGGCAGCAGGAACTGCACACGGTTACTCCAGCTGTGACTGAACCCACATTATACCAGAGGCACCTCGATTATCCGCAGGACAGGGGTGGGGAGTATTTTGTTCGGATAATGGAATGCTGGTTAATTGAGGTTCCCCCTGTATACCGTTGTTTCAGCTCCCCTGCCCTTGTATTCAGCGCCCTGTGTAATGGGGTAAGTATCCTGTGTACCTCTTACCCACCTTCTCTACTCGTCCCGTTGCCATTGAATCAGGATTCAGGGAGTGCTCCCTTCCCGTGTTAATCCTCCCAAAGTACATCACGTCACACATTTCAGGGTTAAATTCCATTTGCTACCGTTCAGCCTGACTGTACCATTCTGTAATCTAAGGGTTTCACTACTTAACGCACCAACATCTGTGTATTTGCAGACGGCACTGCTCACTTTCAAGTGTCGATCATTAATGTATACACCAAGGCAGCCAGCATTAAACCCTGTAGTTCACAACAGGGCACACGCTTCCAGTCACAAAAACACCCTTTGGCCAACACTCTATGTATCTCGCAACAAAGCCAATTCCAGGTGCAATTTGCCAAATCTGCATCCCATGGGCTCAAAACGTCTAAAGCATGATCCTCATCCACACACACCTCGTCACCTCCTCAACTTTGTCAGTCATACAGATGTACAGCAGGGAAACAGACCCTTCGGTCCAACCCGTCCATGGCGACCAGATATCCCAACCCAATCTAGTCCCACCTCCCAGCACCCGGCCCATATCCCTCCAAACCCTTCCTATTCATATACCCATCCAAATGCCTCTTAAATGTTGCAATTGTACCAGCCTCCATCACTTCCTCTGGCAGCTCATTCCATA
>NW_025214934.1:26125-27273 GCF_004010195.1 Chiloscyllium plagiosum
TTCTTCCTGACCTCTCCGCCCCCACCCCAGTCTGACCTATCACCCTCACCTTGACCTCCTTCCACCTATCACATTTCCGACGCCCCTCCCCCAAGTCCCTCTTCCCTACCTTTTATCTTAGCCTGCTGGACAAACTTTCCTCATTCCTGAAGAAGGACATATGCCCGAAATGTCGATTCTCCTGCTTCTTGGATGCTGCCTGACCTGCTGCGCTTTTCCAGCAACACATTTTCAGCTACTGATGTAAACCCTCAGCTTTCTCTTCCAGTTTCCATAAAGATTGCCAGTTAGGTCTCTGCTCTTGCCCTGGATATTTCCTGCCCCTAATGTATTTATAATTTATGTCTGTTCAAGATGGCGGCGGTGGAGCAGGGCTGAGCCCAGGCCTCGTCTGCTTTCTTTCTCTTTTACTTTCTCCTTTTTGCTTTCCCTCTTTGTTTTCTTTTCTTTAAAGTGTTGGCTGAAGGAGACCTCCAGAGGCAGCAAACCCAGGACCACCCGGACAAAGGGTCCACCCCCAGCCCCAGGGTCTCAGGGCAAGCGAGGAGTAGGCCCCAGGCTGATTCCACCTCGCCGCCCCCCCCGCCGACCCCGGCCCCCAACTCGCAGGCTCCAATCCCAAATATCCCCCGCCCCCAGAAGGTCCAACCCCTCCCACCAGCCCCCCAACTCCACCCCACCCCACCCCCAGGCCCCCACCCCCAGCTTGGACGCGGTGGTCATGATTGTGACAACAGGAGGGGCCTGTACCCAAGGCCCGAGATCCCGATAGGGAGGCTCCCAGCGAGTGTGAAGCAGCGACTGCCAGAGCAGCACCACAGACAGGAAGGGGGAAAGGTGAAGGTGGTTGCTGTCAAACCTTGCGGTACAGTAGGTGTCACCACCCCACCCTCCCCTAACCCCGTACCCGTGGGGATAGATTCCCCGATCTACCGCAGAAACCCAGAATCGCGGATAGGAGTGAACCCATTCACTTCAACAGGAAATTTACCTTCCTGGGTCGCCCTGTATATTCAAGATGGTGCCCCGTGAGACAGAATCACCATCCCACTTACCCACACTAGCCTTGCATGTTCTGGCACTTCAAGAGGTCATCCAAGTCCCTTTTTTAAAGACTGTGAGGTTTCCCACCTCCATCGCTTTCCCAG
>NW_025214934.1:30650-34012 GCF_004010195.1 Chiloscyllium plagiosum
TGTGTGTGGAGGTGCAGGTGAATCTGTGGCGGATATGGAAGTTTCCTTTGGGGCCTTGGAGGGTGGTGAGGGGGGAGGTGTGGGGGGAGGTGAGGGGGGAGGTGTGGGCTCAGGTTTTCCAATTCCTGCGATGTTTCTGGAGGTTCTGAATTGGCAGCAGGTACTGGTTGTCCTGCACTTTATTTACCTGCACTTCCACACACGTTATCTGCTGTATACGTTGCTCCTGATGCGGTCTCCTCGACACTGGGGGGGACCAACCCCACTGCCCCGTGGCCGAATAATTTAACTCCCCCTCCCACTCTGCCAAGGACGTGCAGGTCCTGGGCCTCCTCCGCCACCGCTCCCTCACCACCAGACGCCTGGAAGAAGAACACCTCATCTTCCCCCTCGGAACACTTCAACCCCAGGGCATCAATGTGGACTTCAACAGCTTCCTCATTTCTCCTTCCCCCACCTCACCCCAGTTCCAAACTTCCAGCTCAGCACTGTCCCCATGACCTGTCCTACCTGCCAATCTCCCTTCCCACCTCTCCACTCCACCATCCCCTCTGACCTATCACCTTTACCCCCACCTCCATCCACCTATTGTACTCTCACCTTCCTTTCTTCCAGCCCGAGCTTATCCAGCCTCCCTTTGGAGATAACCTGCTCCAGTCCGAGGCAGTATTCTGGTGAACCTCCTCTGCATCCTCCCCCCAGTGCAATCCCATCCTTCCTATAGTGTGGGGACCAGAACAGCACAGAGTCCTTCAGCTGGGGCCTAACCCACAGTCATGTCCAGCTCCAACATAACCCCCCTGCTCTCATCATCCACGCTGTGACCACTCTATTGGCCTGTCCCTGACCTTCTGCGGTCTATGGACAAGTATCCCACCATCCCTCTGTTTTTCTGAACTTGCGAGCGTCCAGCTATTCATTGAACGCGTCCTTGCCTCCTTTCCGTTCCAAAGTGCATTCACCTCACATTTGAAAGCTGGTGCTTCCAATTAAACCTGTTGGACTATAACCTGGTGTTGTGTGATTTTTAACTTTGTCCACCCCAGATTTATCCACCTGACGCCGAGCTGCCCATCTGACTCATCTGTTTCTATCCTCCTGTAACTCAACATCTTCGTCCTCACTGTCAAACACCCAGCCAGTCCATCTGCAAACTTACTTACCACCTCCCCCCACCACACTCTCAGCAACGCCATTTCAGAATATTACCAACAGTAACAGACCCAGCAGTGATCCCTGCCACTGCCCCCTGTCACTGAGTCAAGTTTGGATCCAAATTCCAGGTGATCTGGATATCTTGTGTTTTCAGCTCGTTTATCAGTCTCCCATGTCAGATTTTACTGAAATCCATGTAACTAACATCATCCGCACTACCCTCATCTTCACAACTTGGTCAACCTCTCGAAAAATTGCATCAGATTTGTTAGACCTGAGCTTCCTCTGTCAACGCTACGCTATCCCTGATCAAACCGTCCCTCTCCAAATGGAGATTAATTCTCTCCTTCAGCATTTTCTCCAGTGGATTCCCTCGGATCGATGAACTGTATTTCCCCTCAGCCACCCTTCTGGTGAAATGGGATCACTCGGATGCTGCCTGAACTGCTGTGCTCTTCCAGCACCACTGATCCAGAATCTGGTTTCCAGCATCTGCAGTCATTGTTTTTACCACATTAACTGTCCTCCAGTCCTCTAGCACCTCCCTGTGGCCAGTGAGGAATTAAACATCCAGGTCAGGGACACTGGAGATTTCCCCGCTCATCGCCCACGACAGCTTCCGACTTGGACAAAATATAAACGGATGATTACAGAGAGAAACAAGGAAAAGATCATTCCAGGAACTTGAGTGGGATTCTGAAGTCATTTCAGAAGCTGTTGCATTTCAGGGACATCGTCTCTGGGGCTGAGCGCGTAATAAAATAATCAAATTGTCTCCTTCTAAAACCCTGGGTCAAATCGTGTGGCGCTGGAAAAGCACAGCCGGTCAGGCAGCATCCGAGGAGCAGGAGAGTCGACGATTCGAGCATAAGCCCTTCATCAGGAACGTCGACTCTCCTGCTCCTCGGATGCTGCCTGACCTGCTGCGCTTTTCCAGCGCCACACTCTCGACTCTGACTCTCCAGCCCCCACTGTCTCCTCCTGAAACCTGGCTCTTGAGTTTGTGACCTGTGACACAATGGCATCCTCTGCTGGTGGCTGACTGCCACTACAAGTGGGGGCAGTACCCTTCAGGATACAGCCTTGTTGTTAGAATGACGGGCACCCCTACAGTCCCAGAGTGCAGATGGAGAGGGCAGCACTTTGGGTAAAACACACGAATTAAGGGCCCCTTCAGCTTGCTGATAATTCATGGCTAAGCCAATCATGGCCTCAAATCCATATTTATGTCCATTTTTGTTCAACTTGGTCTTCACCTCATTGACCCAAACTCCGTGACTGTCCAGGGGAGGGAAATGCACAGATTAATAAACTCTGTAAGCACAGCTCTCCAGAGCTCCCCAGGAAACTATTACTCCATCAGGGACTGAATGACATTAACGTTAAGTAAAACATCAGTAATGAGGAAATTAATGGAATTATGGAGTGGCAAATTCCCTCTGGACCTGTTGTTTTCCCTAAGAATTGGGAGAGGACTTTGTAGACACCTCTAACTCTAATCTTTCAGGGTTTGGCGACATACAGGAGTCCTTCCCCCTGGACTGGAAAATTGCACCGTGTCACTCCACTATTTAAAGAAGGATTAAAGTGAAAAACAAGGGAATTACACACCTTTGGATGGCAGGAGGAAACTCTACTCAGACACAGGGAGAATGTGCAAACTCCACACAGACAGTCACCCGAGGCAGGGATTGAACCTGGGACCCTGGTGCTGTGAGGCAGCCGTGCTAACCACTGAGCCACCCAGTTATCAGTTAATCAGGCAGAGCCAGCATGGATTTATGACTGATAGGTCATTCCTGACCAACCTCCTCAAATGTTTTGAATAGATGATTAAGGTAGAGGATGGGGCATGTCTTTCAATGTTGTTTGTTTGGACTTCCTGAAGGCAGTTGATTAAAATCCCATAAGAGAGACCGTTAACGAAGGTGAGGCCCATGGAGTGCAGGGCAAATTACTGATCTAGCTGGGAAATTGGTGACGTAGCGGGAGACCGGAATTAGGATAATAGGTAGGTACTCAAATTGGCAAGATATGACCAGTGAGGCCCGATAAGGATCTGTGATAGGGCCTCAATTATTAATATTATTAATGAGCTGCATAATGGCAGTCAAAGTCAGATCCCAAGTTTACTGAGAGCACAAAATTAGGCAGCATTATAGACAGAGTTTGTTCATGCATTCACAGGGTATGGGCGTCTGCCATAC
>NW_025214934.1:34128-38483 GCF_004010195.1 Chiloscyllium plagiosum
GAGACTGTTCCGTGGCTTTCTCCGCCCCCCCAAACACACCTCCCCCCCGCAACACCACACACCAGACTTTGCTCACTTTTTTGCAAGGTTTGTGAAGGTTTGTAGCTCAGGTTGAGGTTTAGGATGTAGGTTTGCTCGCTGAGCTGTAGGTTTGATATCCAGACATTTCATTACCTGGCAAGGTAACATCATCAGTGGCGACCTCCAAGTTGTGGTTGGAGTGCCAGGCCTCTAGGAATTCTCTGGCATGTCTTTGCTTAGCCTGTCCCAGGATAGATGTGTTGTCCCAGTCAAAATAGTGGGTTTTTTTCACCTGTGTGTAGGGCTACGAGGGAGAGAGGGTCGTGTCTTTTTGTGGCTAGCTGGTGTTCGTGTATCCTGGTGGCCACAAAAACACATGACCCCCTCTCCCTCGTAGCCCTACACACGGATGAAAAAAAACCACCATTTCGACTGGGACAACACATCTATCCTGGGACAGGCTAAGCAAAGACATGCCAGAGAATCCCTAGAGGCCTGGCACTCCAACCACAACGCCATAAACAAACACATAGATCTAGATACCATCTATCACCCCCTCAGAAAACGAACAGGAAATGACATCACCACAAACCCCAGGAACCCCAGGAGACAACAGCTTCACTTCACTTGGAGGTCGCCACTGATGATGTTACCTAGACAGGTAACGAAACGTCTGGATATCAAACCTACAGCTCAGCGAGCAAACCTACACCCTCAACCACACTTTCTTCATTCAATCCCTCACTCCCCGAGCCAAGCTGTTCCAGTACAGTTCCAACTCTGGCATCTACCCAACAATATGCAAACCTACCCAGGTATATCCTGTACGGAAAATGCAGGATCAATCCAACCCGGCCAATCACCCCCCCATCAGGCTACTCTTGATCATCAATAAAGTGATGGAAGGGGTCATCATCAGTGCTATCAAGCAGCACCAGCTCAGCAATAACCTGCTCAGTGACGCCCAGTTTGGGATCCCCCAGGGTCACTCAGCTCCTGACCTCATTACAGCCTCGGGTCAAACATGGACAAAAGGGCTGAATTCCAGAGGGTGAGGGGAGAGGGACAGCCCTTGACATCAAGGCTGCATTCGACCGAGTGTGGTATCAAGGAGTCCTGAAAAACTAGAATCAATGGGTATCAGGGGGAAAACTCTCCACTGGTTGGAGTCATACCTGACACATAGGAAGATGGTTGTGGAGGATCAGTCATCTCAGCTGCAAGACATCTCTGCAGGAGCTCCTCAGAGTAGTGTCCTAGGCCCAACCATCTTCAATGACCTTCCCTCCACCGTAAGGTCAGAAGTGGGGATGTTTGTCGATGATTGCACAATATTCACGACTCCTCAGATACTGAAGCAGTCCGTGCTCAAATGTAACGAGATCGGGACAATATCCAGTCTTGGGCTGACAAATGGTAAGTAACAGCTACATCACACAAATGCCAGGCAATGACCATCTCCAATAAGAGACAAGGTAAAAACAAGGCCTGCAGATGCTGGAAACCAGAGTCTAGATTAGAGTGGTGCTGGAAAAGCACAGCAGGTCAGGCAGCATCCGAGGAGCAGGAGAGTCGACGTTTCGGGCAAAAGCCCTTCATCAGAGACACTTCAATAAGAGACAGTCCAACCGGAGCTCCTTGCCTACCAATGATATTACCATTACTGAATCCCTCACTATCGATAATCAAAGAAACTGACATCCTCCCTCACCCAAAGCCAAGAGGGTTATAATGTGACTAATGGTGGCAGTGTCAGAGGTGTGGAGGCTGGAGATCACATGATGGATCTTCCAGGATTCGGGCCCAGATTTCTCACTCATTGGTGTGGGTTTTGGCATCAGTGCAAGACACTGGCATCTGTTGGAGGAAGGTGGTATTGCAGTTGATCAGAGAGTGATGGTTCCCTCCGCTGCCCATCACTGAGGGGGTTTCTCTCAATTCACTTGTGGCTCTGTTGTGAATTAATTGATGGAGATTGATTGCTTCGATTAGCCAGTAACCCTATTCCCATTGTGGGATATAGGTGAATTAATGTTTCTTCTGCAGTTCTGTAATTCTGCAATTATAATTTCTGATACAAGGTAAATTAACTCACATCAGTGTGTGGTTGTTTCAGCCAAGAGCTGAGTCAACAAGAATGGAAACTATGTGGAGGAAATATATAATTGTTTTTGTATTAGCTAAAGTTGTATGCCAGCGTGAAACGTGATTGCAAAACAATGGTAGATATTATGGGCAAATAGATAAGATGTTGTGAGGGGATGAAGTTAGGCCAGATACGCCTGTACAAACATCTGTTTCCCACTTTTACAGAGACACAGGAACAAACCCTAATTAAAGAGGTCATAGGGATCAGAGTGGCCTCGGGAGAAGCCCAGATGGAAAGAGTAGATACTGATGAAGAAAGAATATGCCTAACGATGACCTGCAGTGGGATGGGGTCAAACGGCTTTGTGAGGCCAGAATTAAGCATTTTGTCACAGACAAGGCCGGATAAGACAAGAGATAAGCAGGAGTGGTGGGGCCGGTCTTAGGGAAGTGGAGGATATAAACAGGGGGAGAAGCAACTAAATAAGAAAAAAAAATGTAAGAACCAAATTATATAAATATCGAGAGTTTGTTGAATTTGGTGTGTATGTCCTCTGCCTTGCCTGGCACTGGACATCACACCCATTTGCAAGTGTAAACATAAAGGACACTACTGATTCAGATCTTGTCTCGGACTGAAATTATTGAAGAATGTGAGCTTTGTTTCTCACAATTGGGGGCTGTCCGGGATTTTCTTCCATCGCCGGGGGGAGTGGCTGGCCTTGGACACTGGGAAGACGCGTCCCGTTCCCCATTGAGGAGCGGTCTCGTGTCCCGGTTTGGTCTGCTCCCTTGGGCAACTGGTACGGGTCCCACAAGAGAGACATCTGAATCAGACAGTGATGGGAGGTTGATAGACAATACGGCAAAAAGGGGCCAGGCAACTCTGTGCACAGACCAAGGGAAGAAAATTTACTTTTAAGTATTGCCTTGGTGGCCGGGATTGAGTTTTAGTAGTTAATAAGGGACTAACGAAGGAACTCAATATGGATTGTGCCGTGGGTAAGGAAAAACCCTCCGGGAAACAAAAGACGGAGAAGGCAATGGAAATGGAGGCGGGGTCCCTTACAACATACCTCCAGGAAGTCCTTTGGGCAGGATGTTGTGGAATTGGAGAAATAATACTTGTACATGGGAGAAAGATGATTAAATATTGTTGCTTTGTATGGACTAAGGAATCCATTCTTCGTCCCGCTGTCTTCTGGCCAAAGTACAGGTCGGACGAAGACTGGGTTTGTAAATATCTGAATTTATATGTCAATGTGTGAGGGAGAGAGAATGAAAAGAGCTGTACAGCTGGTAGGAAGTTTAACCCTTTGTGATTTGGTTTGAGTGAACATTTGTTTGTTGGTGATTGAATGTTTACGTTTTATTCCCTGGAGCTTGAGTTCCAGGACTGTTTTGAATCTGATTTTTATTATGGAAACTTAACATGATTTCTTTTAAGGTTAAGGATTCTATAGAGATTATAAAAAAAAATGATAACTGCTGTTCTTTTTACAGATCATGACTGCCTTACTATCAGTTTCTAACTAATCTCTTTTATCTTTACATAAAAGCGATTTATGGAGGACAGTTGAAGTTTCAGTTCAACATTAGATTGTAGTAAAAACAAAATTCCATGGTTAATATCTGTGACCTTGCATTCAGCCATTGCTCATGCATTAGAAGTTTTTTTTTTAAACTTGAATAGACAAATTCTTTTAAGGCAGCTCTGATTATTTCACGACCTATAGTATTGTAATTGAGCAATGATTGGTCAGGACTACTTAAGAAAACTAATTTTGGATTTAAATTAAGGGACTAAAACTTAGTGATTACAGTGGATTTCAAAATTGGGAACTGTATGCATTTTACATTTTAAATATTTATTACTGAAGAAATGAACGTAAATATATAAATATATTTACAAGTTAGGAACAGGCTTTAAAGGTTAGTCAAGCATGAATTGATGAATTGGTGTTATGCATTTTACATTTTAAATATTTATTACTGAAGAAATGAACGTAAATATATAAATATATTTACAAGTTAGGAACAGGCTTTAAAGGTTAGTCAACATGAATTGATGAATTGGTGTTTGAAGTTATGGGAGCTAGAAATATTGCAATATTTCTTTCAACAAAAAAAAAAGAAAAAAGGGGAGAATGTAATGACTTATCCCCTTTGGGAGGTACCAAAAGGGGACTTATACGAGGAGCCGCCATTAAAATATGGGACAGGGAACACCCGATTGGAGATGGGGA
>NW_025214934.1:42932-45545 GCF_004010195.1 Chiloscyllium plagiosum
GACGAACATCAACTGTGCCTGGAGGATCATCAACTCGGTGAAGGACGCTCTCTGTGCGGTCCGAAACCTGCTGATCTTCCAGCTGAAGGAGTTGACCCCGACTGAGTGTTGCAGACTGGCACATTCCAAGGTCCAGGACTACGTGCTGAGGGACGCGCTGAAGCTTGGGGCAGCTGCCGCCAAGGCGCGGTGGGGAAAGACCACCCTGTAACATCTGCCTGTCGGAGAAGAACAGGGGGCCCACGCAGTAAGGGGGCTCCGCTGACGCCTCAGCAGAAGAGTTGGATAGTAAATGTACAGATTTGTATATAGGAAAAATAAATTTCGAAGTCTGTATGTGAAGCAATGTAATGTGTGCACAAGAATGCCAATTGTATAGAGATCCAAATAATTTTATTAATAAAGTATATTTTTGAAATATAAAAAAAGAAAATTTAATTGGTTTCTATAAAAATGGAGCTGAAAATGTGTTGCTGGAAAAGCGCAGCAGGTCAGGCAGCATCCAGGGAACAGGAGAATCGACGTTTGAAGTATACAGTGAGGTTACCTGAGTGCCTAACGATGACCTGCAGTGGGATGGGAAGAAAGTGAGGTCTGCAGATGCTGGAGATCAGAGCTGAAAATGTGTTGCTGGAAAAGCGCAGCAGGTCAGGCAGCATCCAGGGAACAGGAGAATCGACGTTTTGGGCATTGTATAATTCCTGAAAAAGGGCTTATGCCCGAAACGTCGATTCTCCTGTTCCCTGGATGCTGCCTGACCTGCTGCGCTTTTCCAGCAACACATTTTCAGCTCTGCAGTGGGATGGGGTCAAACGGCCTTGTGAGGCCAGAATTAAGCATTTTGTCACAGACAAGGCCGGATAAGACAAGAGATAAGCAGGAGAAAATTTTCCAGCAACACATTTCCAGCTCTGATCTCCAGCATCTGCAGACCTCACTTTCTCCTCTATAAAAATGGACCATGTCCGCGGGGAGATCATGTTCAAAGCTCTGGATAAAGGGGTAAGCTGTACATAAAGCTGCCCTCTAGGTACAGATACTATCATTGAAACTCAATATCATCAGAGAGATTGAGGAAGTAGGGCCTTTCTTGTTTGAAGTTCAGACACATGAGAAGTGATCTCATTGAAACATCCAGGTTTGTGAAGGGGCTTCAGCCTGATCAATGCTGAGAGGTTGATTCCTCACGTCTGGAGACACGGCTCACAAGTGCCAGGAACCTGGGTTCGATTCCCGCCTCGGGTGACTACAGTCGCACGTTCTCCCTGTGACTGTGTAGGTTTCTGCCCGGTTTCCTCCCACACTCCAATACGTGCAGGTTAGGGTGGATCGGCCATGGTAAAAACCCCAAGCGGGGGTTACAGGGATTGGGCGGGGCGGTGACTTGGGGTGGGATGCTCTTCGAAGGGTCGATGCAGACTCGATGGGGCCGAATGGCCTCTTTCTGCACAGTAGGGACTCCGTGATTCTGTGACACAGTCACAGGACACGAGCAGTCATTTTGGATTGATATGAAGAGGCACTTGTTCAGTCAAAGGGCTGTGAATCGATGCCGTTGTTGTAGTAAGAAGTGAGGAGTCCTTTTCAGATCTGTTTCTCCGTTGGACGTGTTATGTTTTCACTCTCGGCCTACCACTCACCGCTGGACATACTGCTGCATCCTGAAGGCTTTAAGAGCAGTAGGTCATTTGAGGCAGATGACCTGTGAATCGTGCACGTAGCTGGGCTTCCTGCTGAAACATCACCATTTGACAGCCTTGGGCTGCGGTCATTGAGATGAACAGGCAGCATTGAGTCTGTTGTCTCTGAACACCCATTGACCCCAGGCTCTGATGAGCTGCAGTACCATCTCCTTCCAACAGATGTCAACATCTCACACACTCACCAATATTTCAACACAAGGAAGCCAACTTGTCTCAAACGCTCACACACTGCGTCTCATTTTACCCTCATTCAGGGAGCTCCATCTTCTGAGTTAACTCGTTTCACCCTGAAGGGAATTAGCTCACTCTGCCGAAACGCTCTTTCTTTAAACAGGTCCGATCAAAACATTTAGAAATTGAATAATGCAGAGTAATACAGAAAGCATAACGGAATTCAAACGCAGCATGTTTCACCCTGAGGTATTTTATATTCACCAGTGGGACATGGGCATCACTGGCTGGGTCAGCATTTTATCGCCCATCTCTAATTGCCCTTGAGAAGGGGCGAGAAGTGATGCCCCAACGCAGTTGTTATGGAACCATAGAATCCCTACAGTGTGAAACCAGGCCATTCAGCCCATCGAGTCCACAGTGTCCCTCCGAAGAGCTTCACACCCAAATCCATCCTGTTACCCTATCCTTGTGTTCCCCATGGTTTACCTACCTAGCCTCCACATCCCTGGACATTGTGGGCAACGCAGAGACAAAAAAATACTGCAGATGCTGGAATCCAAAGTTGACAGGCAGGAGGCTGGAAGGGCACAGCAAGCCAGGCAGCGTCAGGAGGGGGAGATGTCGACACTTCAGGTGTAACCCTTCTCCAGAACTGGGGGTGTGTGTGAGGGGAGCTAATAAAGGGGGTGGTGGGGGCAGGGTGGGGATCGGTGGAGACAGGTAGAGGGTACGACCT
>NW_025214934.1:46189-49547 GCF_004010195.1 Chiloscyllium plagiosum
ACCACCCCCTCTATCTGCAGCTTCCCCCACACCCACCCCCAGTCCTGGAGAAGGGTTACACTCGAAACGTCGACTTCTCCCCCTCCTGATGCTGCCTGGCTTGCTGCGTTCTTCCAGCCTCCTGCCTGTCCACTGTGGGAAATTTAGCACGGCCAATCCTCCCTAACCTGTACATCTTTGGACTGTGGGAGATAACCAGAGCAAACTCACGCAGACACGGGGAGAATGTGCAAACTCCACGCAGACAGGCCCCCGAGACTGGAATCGAACCCGGGTCACTGGTGCTGTGAGGGAGCAGTGCTAACCACTGAGCCACCGTACCGCCCGCACGCTTGGTATTGTGACACCCACTCGTGTTTTGAGGTGTGGTCAGTTGCTGCTGGGTGCCTTTGCTTCTCCAGCAGGGCCTGTCACATCAGCCTGTCTCATGCTTTCCATTGGATTCGTCCCTCACGCCATCCAACTGCATTCTGATAGCACCCCTTGACTTTGCCCGGTCAAGGGTACATCAGTAATTCTGCGTCGCTGATCAAAAAGCCAAAGCGTTGCCACATCTAACGGAGCAGACCGTGCTCCCCACCCCCCCGGACAGCATTTCACCCTCTGCAACCCTGAAGCATCACCCTACCTCAGCTCCTTTCCCACCCAGGGGAGGCTCTGACAGAAAAGGCCTCCCCCGATGCCCCTCCGGAGGTCCCCCCTGCAGGCCGCCTGGGGGAGAAGGGAACTCCTGTTCCTGCACAATTACTGTAAAGGCTCACAGTGACTGACAGATCCAGCCTGAGGCTAGGCCGCAGATGCTGCTCACAGAGAGGACCAGACCTCAGTGTCCAACGAGGGGTGGATAGTTTGCTGCACTATGCCAAAGCCAGCTCTGCCAACTCTTAGGGGGCATGAAGCACCGTGAATTTGACGTTGCGGAGGGCCATTATAGGCAGGACTGGGTGCCAGGCACCTCCAGTGAGCACTCCGAGCACCACAGCGCTACTCTCTCTCTCTCACCCATTTGCCAGGGGCCAGCCTGAACACATTAATAATGAGCCCAGACACACAGCAGCATCACGCCCCTAACCTTTCATCACCACAGGGAGATCTGACCCATTGACTGTGAAGGGCATCAGAGTCACACATACACAATCTAACACTGTGTTGTCTCTCATCGAGTTAAACTGTTTGACCAAACGGAGGTGTTATCCAATCAGAACCCTTCCTTTCTCTCAGTAACGTACACACAGCCCTCACAATCTGGACCTAACAATTTGGGATTATGGTCAGCATGGATTGGTTGGACCAAAGGCTCTGTTTCCGTGCTCTAGGACTCTACAACAAGGCAGAGAATGTGCCCACTCTCCACCAGGGAGAGGAATTACCCTTTATGGGCAGGGTAAGGTGGGAATGCTCCAGGGGAAGGCAAGGGAGGGGGTGCATATGGTGAGAGAAATGGTAAGAAGTCTGCTCCAAGAGGGAGTCTGTCACTGCGGCTCTGGCCTGGCAACTACATCTGGCCCGTGTGGCACTGCCATGGACCCACCAGGTGTAGGAGAGGCTTCGGAACTGGCCGGAAACATGCAAGGAGCTCTCCTGCATCGGTCAAGCCGCAGGGTCTGTCCATTCCCTGGTGCGGTGAGAGGGGGGAAGGGGACATGCTGAGGAGGTTTCACCTGCACTGGCTCAGGAGAGACCCAGGAGGTCAGTCCCCTCCAGGCTTTGGACATCCAGAGGGCCCTCACCAAAGTCATCGGAGCCAAGCTGGCATTGTAGGCCGAGCCAGGAGAAAGTGAGACCTGCAGACGCTGGAGATCAGAGTTGAGAGGGTGGTGCTGGAGGGCAGCATCCGGGGAGCAGGAGAGTTGACGTTTTGGGCAAAAGCCCTTCATCAGGAATTGTAGGCCCAACTGTCAGGGTGGGCCTACATTGATGAGCAGAGAAAGATGAAAGTGCCTGCAAGTCAGTCATAGATTCCCCTACAGTGTGGAAACAGGCCAAACCAGTCCACACCGACCCTCCCGAAGAGTAACCCACCCAGACCCTACATTTACCCCTGATTAATGTACCTAACCTACGGGCAATTTAGCATGGCTAGGTCACCTGACCTGCACATCTTTGGATTGTGGGAGAAAACCACAGCACCCGGAGGAAACTCATACAGACAGTCGCCCGAGGCTGGAATTGAACCAGCGTCCCTGGTGCCGTGAGACAGCAGTGCTAACCACTGAGCCACCGTGCCACCCCATAATCCTGTAGCTTGGTGTCAGTGCTGTGTAGAACCAATATCATTCTTTCCTGTTGCATCGTGAAGTGGTCTCTTCCCCTCTGATCAGACTTCTGATTGATTGGGTTTCTGTTCTGACCAGCCGTGAGGCGGCACTGATCATTGTGGGCACTGGAGCTGAGCCCAGACACTGGAGCTGGGCCCAGACACTGGAGCTGAGCCCAGGCACTGGAGCTGAGCCCAGGCAGTGGAGCTGGGCCCAGGCACTGGAGCTGGGCCCAGGCACTGGAGCTGGGCCCAGGCACTGGAGCTGAGCCCAGACACTGGAGCTGGGCCCAGACACTGGAGCTGGGCCCAGACACTGGAGCTGAGCCCAGGCACTGGAGCTGAGCCCAGGCAGTGGAGCTGGGCCCAGGCACTGGAGCTGGGCCCAGGCACTGGAGCTGGGCCCAGGCACTGGAGCTGAGCCCAGACACTGGAGCTGAGCCCAGACACTGGAGCTGGGCCCAGTCACTGGAGCTGGGCCCAGACACTGGAGCTGGGCCCAGACACTGGAGCTGAGCCCAGACACTGGAGCTGGGCCCAGACACTGGAGCTGGGCCCAGACACTGGAGCTGGGCCCAGACACTGGAGCTGAGCCCAGATACTGGAGCTGAGCCCAGACACAGTAGCTGCCCAATTCTGCTGCCCCCTGGAGGGAACATGCGTTAAAGCCCGATGTGTGGGTCTGAAGGGTCTCTCAGCACACTGCCAATGCTCAGAATCTCTTCCATCACTAAGCGGCCCGGCTCCCTTACACTCCAGTGTAATCCAGCAGAACCCCTCCCTGATGGACTGTCCCTGGGAACTGTCATCACAATAAGGCTCCCGTTACCACATCCCTGAGTCCAAACGCTGGCAATCAAACCCCCCCCGGAGGCCGGGAATGTCTCTCAGTCACAGTCTCGTTCCTTTCAGTCTGAACTCGAGCCTTTCCCTGCTGCTCTCGGGTCTGCTGCCTCATTTCAATATAATCCCCTCCCACGGCATCTTCGTCAGATACCCCAACCGCCTCAATCCCATCAGATACCCCAACCCCCTCAATCCCATCAGATACCCCAACCCCCTCAATCCCATCAGACACCCCAACCCCCTCAATCCCATCAG
>NW_025214934.1:51644-53207 GCF_004010195.1 Chiloscyllium plagiosum
CCTCATTCACATCAGACACCCGAACCCCCTCATTCCCATCAGATACCACAAACCCCCCATTCCCCTCAGACACCCCATTCTTGCCTCTTTGTCAGACAGGGACCTGGTTCATGGCCCTTTCTGATCGGTTGACGTTGAGCTGAAGGCTATTAAATGTGCAGCAACCAATCACTATCCTGGAGACTGACCAGGGCCTCACTGCAGGCATCTCCTGATTGGTCCAGGCAACAGAAGAGCATCAACAGGTTTCTGCCGATCCGAGATGGCGGCAGAGTAGGGATCCTGTGCCCAAACTCAGCCGCTCTGACCAGTTTTCTATTGTTTTGATGTTCAGTGCGTTTGGATATAAAATCATAATTCTATTCCAATGCAATCTTAGGTTGTAAGAAAATCATGTGATAGCAGCATCATTTAAACAAATGGGACTGGAATCGTATTATAGCCAATGCAGGTGAGGAAAGTTTGCAATCGGCAATTAATGGACAAAATTCTTCTATCACATGGAATTCGATTTGCGTTGAAGAAGCACACTTTATTGAGAACTGACTGTACTCACCTTGTCCTGAGATTGGACAGCATTGGCAGCGAGAGAGAGGACTCAGGGTACGGATCTTAAGTGGGCCCAGGGCGAAGGAAAGTATGAGCAGGGAGGGGAGTGGGCCCAGGGAGGTGGAGAGTGGGCCCAGGGAGGTGGAGAGTGGGCCCAGGGAGGAGGAGTGGGCCCAGGGAGGAGGAGATAGGCCCAGGGTGGAGGAGAGTGGGTCCAGGGTGGAGGAGATAGGCCCAGGGTGGAGGAGAGTAGGCCCAGGGTGGAAGAGATAGGCCCAGGGTGGAGGAGAAGAGTGGGTCCAGGGTGGAGGAGATAGGTCCAGGGTGGAGAAGAGTGGGTCCAGGGTGGAGGAGATAGGCCCAGGGTGGAGGAGAGTAGGCCCAGGGTGGAGGAGATAGGCCCAGGGTGGAGAAGAGTGGGTCCAGGGTGGAGGAGATAGGTCCAGGGTGGAGGATATAGGCCCAGGATGGAGGAGCGTGGGCCCAGGGCAGAGGAAAGTGGGCCCAGGGTGGAGGAGAGTGGGTCCAGGGTGGAGGAGATAGGCCCAGGGTGGAGGAGAGTAGGCCCAGGGAGGAGGAGATAGGACCAGAGTGGAGGAGAGTAGGCCCAGGGTGGAGAAGATAGGCCCAGGGCAGAGGAGAGTGGGCACAGGGCGGAGGGGAGTGGGCCCAGGGTGGAGGAGAGTGGGCCCAGGGTGGAGGAGAGTGGGCCCAGGGTGAAGGAGATAGGCCCAGGGTGGAGGAGAGTGGGCCCAGGGTGCAGGAGATAGGCCCAGGGTGGAGGAGTGGGTCCAGGGTGGAGGAGATAGGCCCAGGATGGAGGAGAGTGGGCCCAGGGCAGAGGAGAATGGGCCCAGGGCGGAAGAGAGTGGGCCCAGGGTGGAGGAGAATGGGCCCAGGGTGGAGGAGAGTGGGCCCAGGGAGGAGGAGAGTGGGCCCAGGGGGGAGGAGCGTGGGCCCAGGTTGAAGGAGATAGGCCCAGGGTGGAGGAGAGTGGGTCCAGGGTGGAGGAGA
>NW_025214934.1:53642-55540 GCF_004010195.1 Chiloscyllium plagiosum
GAGAGTGGGCCCAGAGTGGAGGAGAGTGGGCCCAGAGTAGGGGAGAGTGGGCCCAGGGTGGAGGAGAGAGGCCCAGGGTGGAGCAGAGTGGGCCCAGGGTGGAGGAAAGTGGGCCCAGGGTGGAGGAGATAGGCCCAGGGTGGAGGAGAGTGGGCCCAGAGTGGAGGAGAGTGGGCCCAGAGTAGGGGAGAGTGGGCCCAGGGTGGAGGAGAGTGGGCCCAGAGTGGAGGAGAGTGGGCCCAGAGTAGGGGAGAGTGGGCCCAGGGTGGAGGAGAGTGGGCCCAGAGTGGAGGAGAGTGGGCCCAGAGTAGGGGAGAGTGGGCCCAGGGTGGAGGAGAGAGGCCCAGGGTGGAGCAGAGTGGGCCCAGGGTGGAGGAAAGTGGGCCCAGGGTGGAGGAGATAGGCCCAGGGTGGAGGAGAGTGGGCCCAGGGTGGAGGAGAATGGGCCCAGGGTGGAGGAGAGTGGGCCCAGGGTGGAGGAGATAGGCCCAGGGTGGAGGAGAGTAGGACCAGGGTGGAGGAGAATGGGCCCAGGGTGGAGGAGAGTGGGCCCAGGGTGGAGGAGAGTGGGCCCAGAGTGGAGGAGAGTGGGCCCAGAGTAGAGGGAGGTGGGCCCAGGGTGGAGGAGATAGGCCCAGGGTGGAGGAGAGTGGGCCCAGGGTGGAGGAGAGTGGGCCCAGGTTGGAGGAGATAGGCCCAGGGTGGAGGAGAGTAGGTCCAGGGTGGAGGAGAATGGGCCCAGGATGGAGGAGAGTGGGCCCAGGGTGGACGAGAGTGGGCCCAGAGTGGAGGAGAGTGGGCCCAGAGTAGGGGAGAGTGGGCCCAGGGTGGAGGAGAGAGGCCCAGGGTGGAGCAGAGTGGGCCCAGGGTGGAGGAAAGTGGGCCCAGGGTGGAGGAGATAGGCCCAGGGTGGAGAAGAGTAGGTCCAGGGTGGAGGAGAGTGGGCCCAGGGCGGAGGAGAGTTGGCCCAGGGCAGAGGAGAGTGGGCCCAGGGCGGAGGAGAGTGGGCCCAGGGTGGAGAAGAGTGGGCCCAGGGTGGTGGAGAGTGGGCCCAGGGTGGTGGAGAGTGAGCCCAGGGTGGAGTAGAGTGGGCCCAGGGTGGAGGAGAGTGAGCCCAGCGTGGAGAAGAGTGGGCCCAGAGGGAGGAGAGTGCGCCCAGAGTAGAGGGAGGTGGGCCCAGGGTGGAGGAGATAGGCCCAGGGTGGAGAAGAGTGGGCCCAGGGTGGAGGAGAGTGGGCCCAGGGTGGAGGAGATAGGCCCAGGGTGGAGGAGAGTCGGTCCAGGGTGGAGGAGAATGGGCCCAGGGTGGAGGAGCGTGGGCCCAGGGTGGAGGAGAGTGGGCCCAGAGTGGAGGAGAGTGGGCCCAGAGTAGGGGAGAGTGGGCCCAGGGTGGAGGAGATAGGCCAAGGGTGGAGCACAGTGGGCCCAGGGTGGAGGAGAGTGGGCCCAGGGTGGAGGAGATAGGCCCAGGGTGGAGGAGAGTAGTTCCAGGGTGGAGGAGAGTGGGCCCAGGGCGGAGGAGAGTTGGCCCAGGGCAGAGGAGAGTGGGCCCAGTGCAGAGGAGAGTGGGCCCAAGGTGGAGAAGAGTGGGCCCAGGGTGGAGGAGAGTGGGCCCAGGGTGGTGGAGAGTGCGCCCAGGGTGGAGGAGAGTGGGCCCAGGGTGGAGGAGAGTGGGCCCAGGGTGGAGGAGAGTGCGCCCAGGGTGGAGGAGAGTGGGCCCAGGGTGGAGGAGAGTGCGCCTAGGGCGGAGGAGAGTGCGCACAGAGTGGAGGAGAGTGGGACCAGGGTGGAGGAGAGTGGGAGCAGGGTGGAGGAGAGTGGGCCCAGGGCAGAGGAGAGTGGGTCCAGGGCGGAGGAGAGTGGGCCCAGGGTGGAGGAGAGAGGGCCCAGGGCAGAGG
>NW_025214935.1:0-469 GCF_004010195.1 Chiloscyllium plagiosum
AATACTTAAGTTGATTTTTAAAAAAAAAGAAATATCGCGATATTTTATAATAAAAGTTTTTTTTATAAAAAGATTTTTGAAATTGATTAGCATTTGTGGAAGTCTGATCAGTGAGTAATTTTTTTTTCAAAATTAGTTGCTATAAAACTGAAGTAATTTTAAAATGGGTAATTACATAGACAGGGTCTAGATTAGAGTATTGCTGGAAAAGCACAGCAGGTCAGGCAGCATCCGAGGAGCAGGAAAATCGACGTTTCGGGCAAAGGCCCTTCATCAGGAATAGAGGCAGGGTGCCTGCAGAGTGGAGAGATCTTGTCAGGTGGAAGGTTTGTGGTGAGGTTGTGAGGAGATATATTCATGTCCAAATATCCAAAGGTGTTATTTAGGACTTGGATGGGTATATGAATAGGAAGGGTTTGGAGGATATGGGCCGGGTGCTGGCAGGTGGGACTAGATTGGGTTGGGATAT
>NW_025214935.1:564-19329 GCF_004010195.1 Chiloscyllium plagiosum
GGAAAAGAAGATAGGCAGGTAGGACAGGTCATGAGGGCGGTGCTGAGCTGGAAGGCTGGGGGGGGGAAGGGGAAATGAGAAAACTGGTGAAATCCACATTAATGCCCTGGGGTTGAAGTGTTCCGAGGCGGAAGATGAGGCGTTCTTCCTCCAGGCATTGGGTGGTGAGGGAGCAGTGGTGAAGGAAGCCCAGGACCTGCATGTCCTCGGCAGAGTGGGAGGCGGAGTTGAAATGTTGGGCCACGGGGCGGTATGATTGATTGGTGCGGGTGTCCCGGCAATGATCCCTGAAGCGCTCTGCTAGGAGGCGTCCAGTCTCCCCAATGTAGAGGAGACCGCATCGGGAGCAACGGATACAACAGATGATATTGGTGGATGTGCAGGTAAAGCTTTGATGGATGTGGAAGGCTCTTTTAGGGCCTTGGACGGAGGTGAGGGAGGATATATGGGTGCAGGTTTTGCAATTCCTGTGGCGGCAGGGAGGGTGCCAGGGAGGGAGGGTGGGTTGTTGGGGGGTGACCAGGTAGACACAGAGGAAACGTTTTTTACGGAAAGCAGAAATGGGTGGGGAGGGAAATATATCCCTGGTGGTGGGGTCCATTTGGAGGTGGTGGAAATGTCATCAGATGATGTGGTTTATGCGTAGGTTGGTAGAGTTGAAGGTGAGCACCAGGAGCGTTCTGTCCTTGTTACGGTTGGAGGGGTGGGGTTTAAGGGCAGAGGGGCGGGATGTGGATGAGATGTGTTAGAGGGCATCTGTAACCACGTGGGAAGGGAAATTGCGGTCTCTAAAGAAGGAGGACATCTGGTGTGTTCTGTGGTGGAACTGCTCCTCCTGGGAGCAGATATGGCAGAGGCGGTGGAATTGGGAATACGGGATGGCATTTTTGCAGGAGGTAGGGTGGGAAGAGGTGTAATCCAGGTAACTGTGGGAGTCGGTGGGTTTGTAAAAAATGTCAGTCGTCATTAATGGAGATGGAGAGGTCTAGGAAGGGGAGGGAGGTGTCAGAGATGGTCCAGGTGAATTTAAGGTCAGGGTGGAATGTGTTGGTGAAGTTGATGAATTGCTCAACCTCCTCGCGGGAGCATGAGGTGGCGCCGATGCAGACATCAATGTAGCGGAGGAAGAGGTGGGGAGTGGTGCCGGTGTAATTATGGAAGATGGACTGTTCTACATAGCCAACAAAGAGACAGGCATAGCTGGGGCCCATACGTGTGCCCATGGCTACCCCTTTGGTCTGTAGGAAATGGGAGGATTCAAAGGAGAAATTGTTAAGGGTGAGGACCAGTTTAGCCAAACAAATGAGAGTGTCGGTGGAAGGGTACTGTTGGGAACGTCGGGAGAGGAAGAAACGGAGGGCTTGGAGGCCCTGGTCATGGCGGTTGGAGGTGTAGAGGGATTGGATATCCATGGTGAAGATGAGGTATTGAATGTTTGTGCGTTGTTCCCTGGAGCTGGAGATCCTGGACTGTTTTGAATCTGATTTCTATTATGGAAATTTAACATGATTTCTTTTAAGGTTAAGGATTTTTCAGTGATTATGAAATAAAATATTAAATCCTGTACTTTTTACAGGTCATGACTATCTTACTGTCAGTTTCTAACTAATCTCTTTTATCCTTACATGATAGACAACCTTATTCAATTTCAAATCAGCTTAATACGGAGGAAAACAACATTATAAACTTTTTTTTGGGTTTCAGACTCGTTTGTTTCCACTTAATTTTAAGACTGATGTGTTTCATTGGTGATTATGATGTAACAGCCGTAGCTTTATTCAGAAAGTCCCCTCCCTCAATGACAGTTGAAGTTTCAGTTCAAAATTAGATTGTAATAAATCATTAAAAAAAAACCCTGTTAATATCTGTGTCCTTGGATTCGGCCATTATTCATGCATGAGAAGTTCTTTTTAACTTGAATAGACAAACCCTTTTAAGGCAGCTCTGGTTATTTCACGACCTCTAGCATTGTCATTGAGCAATGACTGGTCAGGACTACTTGAGAAACTTAATTTTGGATTTAAATTAAGGGACTAAACCGGGTAATTATAGTGGATTTCAAAGTTGGGAACTGTATGCATTTTACATTTTAAATATTAAATACTGAATATATGAATTTGCAATTATTTGTAAATTATATAAGAAAATAAAATGTTGGATGTATTGTAAAAAATAATGACCACAGAGGAGATCTGATCTCAAAACAAGACAATATAAACTAAGCTCTGTTGATCCTCCAATGTCCACAAAAATAATTGAAAACTTATTTTCCATAATCTTCTTCAGCTGGATCCCCACTCAGTAATAAAGTATGCTTGGTACCACTCCACTCAGTGCTCTCTTCAAAATTCAAACTGAATTCTATCCATATCATTAGGTGTTCCTAATGGATGAAAACGGACTACTGCCTGATTTAAGCAGGCACTTAAACATTCCAACCTTGGAAAATAGGGACAGCCAAACATATCGAGGAATAGGATGGTATATCAATCTCTTTCTTTTGTAGCATCACTGCCCCATTGCCATGGAGTTGGCAAGCTCCATAATGTCACAGCCATGTGATACAGTGACCAAAACTGTATGAATGAGACAAATCACCTATTTAGTTCTCCTGTTGCGATTTTTGATTAGCTGAAAAGTCAAATCCTAAAAGTAGCTTTCAGATTATGACAACCAAGATTCCAAAATGGAACAGGCTTTAAGAACAGGCTTTAAAGTTAGACAAGCATAAATTGATAAATTGGTTAAATTAAGTTAAAATGAAAATAGAGGCAAGGAGATCAACTACAGAAGGAAAGAGAATGATGCAATAAGAAGGATAAAGCAGCAGAGTTCAGTTTTTAAAGTGTTTTAGTTACTTGTTGGATTTCACCCTGAATTACAGATAATGGTTATTTTATTTATTATTATAAATATTTATTAATTATATATATTACTAGTTATATTATTAATATTTATAATAAATCAATTGTATTCGCCGGAATCAATATTAATTGGCAGGATTCCTTCACACATTCTCAGTGACCTGTCATATTGATTCATTGCTAATTTAAAACATGACTGCATTAATTCATCGTTAATTAAAGAATGGAAAGCTACATTACTGGACAGTTGAAGAAATTTTGCATATGATTGGAGATAGGGATAGCTATATATATATGACAGATGAAACTCCCAAAAGCTGGGGAGGTGATTGTGAATGGGTGTATATAATATATATATAAAATTAGAAATGACATGAGAAAACAATGTAAGGCCACTAAGGTTGAGGAATATATAAACAATGTTAAAGCAACTATACTGTAATCCCGAGCCTATGTCTGACATACTAACCCTTTTTGAGAATTGGGATTTAGTTCCTGTATACCTGCTGAGGCCTGTGGCAAAGTGGTTGGCACTGCTGCCTCACGGTGCCAGGGTCCCGGGTTTAATGCCAGCATTGGATGGCTGTCTGTGTGGAGTTTACACATTCTCTTCATGTCTGTGTGGGTTTCTCTGGCTGCTCCGGTTTCTTCCCACAGTCCAAAGATGTGCATGTCAGATGTATTGGCCATGCTAAATTACCAATAGTGTTACGTGCATTAGTCAGAGGGAAATTGGTCTAGGTGGTTTATTCTTCGTAGGATCGGTGCGAACTTGTTGGGCCTGTTTCCACACTGTAGAGAATTGAATCATCTCTTGATTGTCCCCAGCCTTAATTTAAAGCATCCACTCGTTGAAACTTTTCCTTCTTTTGAAAATGAAGCATCCAGTCTTCATAGTCGATATCATGGGGATGAGCTACTTGCGCCATCCTAAACCAGATCCCATCCCAGGGACTAGAGTAATGTTAATGAAGCATGCCTCTAACTACAAGACCAAATGGCCAAATTTGCACAGTATGTCCAAGTGTGATACGGATGCAAATGCAGTAATATTCTAGGAGTAACCTGAATACGAATGGCTCAGGAAGAAGGGCTTATGCCCGAAACGTCGATTCTCCTGTTCCTTGGATGCTGCCTGACCTGCTGCGCTTTTTCAGCAACACATTTTCAGCTCTGATCTCCAGCATCTGCAGTCCTCACTTTTTCCTTTTCTATTGGGATAGCCAGAACAGGACTGAACCATGATGCAAGTTACAGGTAAAACAAATTATATTCAGTGTCCTCGTGATCCCAAATGCCTTGCTTTAGCAATTGAAATGTGGCCAATTGGGAGTAATGTGTCTTTAACGTTACCTCGGAGTTGACATTGGGAATCAGCAGGCTTTCACCCTATCAAACGGAAAATCTACTAATATACACTGACTCTTCATTGTGCTTTTAATATCCTCCCCGATTTTGGAGCCTTGTGGGAACATTGAAGATTTTTAACTCCCAAGGGGGGGGCAGCATTATAGTAATGCTATTTTGTCCAATCAATCTGACAGTTATCAAGATATCTGGCTCATGCTGATGAAACTGATACTGTTTCTAAAGTAATGGGCAAGTATATGCAGTTGCCAAACAGGCAGCCATACGCCCCAAACTTCTGATCCCATTGGGTCGCCAGCAAAACCCGTTTAGACACAGTATATGGATTGGTATGCCAGACCTGGGTAAGATGCAAAAATCGTGGGGGAATGATACTGTCTGTTCAGTGCCAATTCACAATGTAAAGGTTGATTTCTCTATTGCTTACTGACTGTAATCATTTGGGTTTAGTGTTTGGATTGTTTTCAATATTGTTTTAAAATTTGGAAGTAATTTGTAAATTTCCATTTCTGAAATAATTACAGACGCTTTATACTACAATATACTACTGACTGAATTATCAAGTGATTTGATTTCATACATGGACGCTAACCCTAAATATTTTGCTTTGTGTATGGAGCTTGTAAGAATACACACTAGTTGATTTGATTTATTTTTGGATTGGGCTGTTAGATCTAAGAAGGAGTGTCTGGCTGAACTATTATCTTCACGTAGATATTTAATACTGAACAGTGATGGTTTATAATTTTAAGATTGTACCAATATCTAAATTCTAGAGTTAGCTCAATATTAGAAAAAATTCAGTGTGGTTTAAAAGCTTTGTGTCATGTTACCATAATTTGGGGACAGCATTGCCCTCCAGCCAATATTCATCACCAACTTTTCTGCTCAAAATCATCATCAGATTTCTAATTAATTCTAAATACTGTTAACTAAAGCCATTTAATTGGGCACAGAGTTAATGTTTTTTTAAAAAGAGAATACAATATATTGCAGAACTAATCTTAATTTTAGATAATATAGATTTTTTTAGTAGCTAAACTTCAAAAAGTATTACATCCCAGCAAAGCTGGATTTATAAAAATAGGTTTGCTTAATTCACCCATGCCTGCACGTCTCCATATAAAATAAGAAAATAATGGGGAGGAAGGGAAGCTTTAGTGTATAATTTAAAATGAACGCGCTTTTTGCCAGTATGGGCAATATATTTACTCCAGTGGGCTATTTGAGTTTGATTAATTTGAGAATTATTTGTTTTAAAATTGCTCTTAGGGCTTCTAGCCTGCTGAACAGCACAAATTATGGCCTCAAATAAGGTACTCCCGCCATACTTAGATCAGAATATGAGTGACCTCCACCAGATTAGTTTGTGTTACTTCTTTGCTGCTGCCTATTTTAATTGAATTTACTTATATACAAGAAGGGAATGGTTTATACTTTATTACAATGGACACTTCACGGTCTCCAACCTTGCAAGGGGGGAGATGATTAAGATCGAACTTGACCTTGTTGTGTGGACTTGCCATTGCCAGCATTGGTGCACAAGAAGGGACAGTTTACCTGTGCAATCCTGAGCAAACGGAGACTGTGTACCAACTATGCCAGGAAGATGTCCTTGTGTGTGCCAAAAGACTGAATGTTGCCAAGAATGACTTTTGCCATGGTCAACTGCATAGAAATTAACTGTTCATTTACAGAACAAGTCTAAATGGTCTTTACCACGTAAAGGCGTTGTGTGCAGTTTGATTACATTTGTACTATGGGCATCCCTGATAAGCCTTATCCCCTTTCAGATAGATCACGGAGTAAAAGAGACAAAGGGGGGATGTTTTTAGAAACCCATAATAAAATTTTTGGAGAGGATGAAGTAATTTGTTACGCCTTTACTTCAGTAAAAGACTCGCTGACCCCTTTTATCCTTCCAAATCCTAACATGGGGGGTATGGAATAGTACTAAAGTATTTACAGGACGCAATATCTTGTTTATGGACTTCTTCCAATAAATCCGCAATATCCTATCCAAATTACTACTAGGGTAAGGAATGGTGGTGCGCTTACGTAAGAGTGCCTACATTTTTTTTTCTTGTGCTATGATTATTCGCCACTGTTTTTCTGAAAGACCTTGCATCTCATTTGTATGCCTTAACGAAAAATGTATTCCTATTATCACTGGAATTCAAACTCTATGTGGAGAGGGTAACAACACCCATCTTCATTATGATACCCCTAACGGCACTAATATTTTCCCAGTTATTGGAGGGATAGAACCATTTTGGGATGTTGACCATGTTTCTTACCAAGAAACTCACCTCATTAGTAATGGATGATTTTCACCCTCAGCACCCAGGGCCAAATTATGTGATCAAGGATTATCCACATACCCCAGGAAGTCACAAAGATAGGCCTGCATCTTACTGGGAAGGTCCCTCTATTGCCTATGCTAAACCTGGATTTTTTTTCAGTTATAATAAGGCAGCTAGCTACCTTGCCCTGAATAGAGCAAGTAGTCCTCATGCCGTAGCTGTAGGAACACTATTTCCAACTCCTGTTCCCTGTCCAATTACATGGCACTGAAATCACAATTCCCCTTTAAACATACTGTTTCTCCTGACTTCTGTACAGAATGGGAGAATCCAAAGGCCATATCAAGAAGTAAAACACACTTATTGGCATATGCAGCTCTTAGTGTTCTTTCATTAGGAGAGTCCTTAAGAATTATTAGTCATCAAGACCATAATCATCTCATTTGTGGACTCTTAATTTTAGGAAATGAGACAACTGTTGCCTTAATAGAAATTAGGGACATGCTTACAGAATTGCGCCTATTTGCCCAACAAAACCGATTACATACTTGCAAAGGAAGGTGGATTTTGCATTATAGTTAGAGGAAAATGCATTAGGAGAGTCACTGATCTTTTTGAAAACATTACTAGACATATTGATAATATTCACACTTTTGTCAACCAAATGAACGAAGGTGCAGAATGGGAAGATTGGGGTTTTGGCTCATGGTACAACTGATTAATTATAGTGTCTTTGTATGGTGCTATTCAATTTGGTCTTTTTGTTATTATTTGTTAAGGGTATTATTGCTAAAATATTAACTTCTATTGACAATATTGGTTCCATCCAGAAAATGCTTCTTCTTTACTTAAATCATGATGAGGAAACATCATTGGCTGCCCTTGATTCCCCTTCGGAGGAAGAGGAAGTATGGCAGTCTTTTGCTGCCATTGAATTGGATTAATTTGATCCATGCCTTTATAGTGTGGTCATAGAGTGACCAAAGGGGGCGGCGGGGGGGGGGGGGGGATGCGGATCTAAAATATTGCGTACAATTCTGGTTTCCTTCCTATTGGAAAGATGCTGTGAAACTTGAAAGGGTTCGGAAAAGATTTACAAGGATGTTGCCAGGGTTGGAGGATTTGAGCTATAGGGACAGGCTGAACAGGCTGGGCTGTTTTCCCTGGAGCATCGGAGGCTGTGGGGTGGCCTTATAAAGGTTTACAAAATTATGAAAGGCATAGATTGGGTAAATAGACAAAGTATTTCCCCTCGGTGGGAGACTCCAGAACACCCCCGTCCAGAGGGCATAGGTTTAGGGTGAGAGGGGAAAGATATAAAAGAGACCAAAGGGGCAACTTTTTCACATAGAGTGTGGTACGGGTATGGACTGAGCTACCAGAGGAAGTGATGGAGGCTGGCACAAATGCAACATTTAATAGGCATCTAGATAGGTATATGAATAGGAAGGTTTTGGAAGGATATGGGCTGGGTGCTAGCAGCTGGGACTAAATTGGGTTGGGATATCTGGTCGGCATGGACGGGTTGGACCGAAGGGTCTGTTTCCATGCTGTACATCTCTATGACTCTATGGTTAATCTGTTTGAAATCTGCCCCATTTCACATACAGATAGTGCCACACCACATGATGCAGTGTCTGTAAAATATGCGGCAGGCAGATTGGTGATAATGCCTTTTGGAATGTCCCAGCAGGTGATGCTGCTGTGTCTGTCTTGGTGATGGACACTGAAGCCTCCCATATAGGGTCCATTCTCTGTCCTTTCCACCTTCAATGTTGTGTTCAAACAGGGAAATTTGAGGGATGTGGTAATTGATAATTAGCAGAATGTTTCTGTCCCCATGTTTAACCTGATGCCATGAGGCTTCATGGGGTCAGGCATCAATGCTGAGCACTTCCAGGGTATCCCCCCAACCCCCCCCCCCCCCCCCCACCACTCCCGACTGTACCCCATGGGACTGCTACTTCTGCTGGCTCTGTCCTGTCAGTGGGACAGGACCTGCCCTGAGATGATCATCGTGTTGTCTGGGACATTGTTTGGAGAGTGGGATTCCATGAGCATGATTGTGTTCAATTGTTGCTGGGTTAGTCTGAGAAATATACTGCAGGTCAGTTTTAATTTTTTTTTCTGTATTTTCTTTCTCTTCTCTTTTTCTTTCTTATCTGGTTTTTATTTGCTTCTTTTGAAACTACCACACTACTGCCTAATTGTGGCAGTGCTTATATTTTCCCCAGTACTCATGTTGTGCATGTGCAAGTATGAGACGCAGTGAAAGACTTTATTGAATTTCCACCACCAGGAAGAAAAGAAACACCAGGATGGCCAGTGTCAAACAGTGCCCTTCACAGAGGGCATTGCTGCATAATCAAACAGTGAAGAGGAAGGCAGGGGTTAAATCAAAATAGAGTTGGAAGGGGAACAGTTTTGCATTTTATGCAATAAAGAGTTAAACTCATTTTATTTCTTGGAATTTTAAAATAAAATCAAATGAAATTGTTTTTTCAGTTGAAGATTATTCAACTCAATAATCAGAATGCACCCTAATCTTGCTAAATTTAGTAACTGTAGTAACCAGCTAATTATTGCTCAGTTCAAAAACTGCAGTAAACAACAACTTCATGTTCAGTTGAGTAAACACATGATCTTTGCAATACCATACAGGTCAAAAATACCATTGAAAAGGCCTGAATCTAAATATAGTCTTGCTGGACCACATTGGCACCTCCAGTAAAGAATGTCTGGCTCCTAAATTTCTCCAGACAGCTTCCAAACTGGATCTGGACAATTATTCAAATGTTTCCTCACAACAGACAATTTAGACTCATTCTTGAAAACGTGGGAATTGCATGGGACTGATTGACCAATGGACTAGCACAGGCTCAGGGCAATTTTCACCATTTATGTAAATGAGATGACAATGACTTCGTCCAATGTGATGACATTTAGTGTGCTACATAAGCTTTACAATTCTACACTTTGGAACAGATCCTTATTGAAGGTGTTAGAAAGTGATAGTAAAGCAGTCCTTTGATTCCCTGAGAGAGAACAACAGTGCATGACAATAATGGAAAGAACAGCAGTCGCACAATATCTTAGAGAGAAGAACAGTGCCTCTGTATTTGAGAGAGAGCAGCAATCTCTGGGTTTTGAGAGAGATCAGCATTGTCTGTGCATCTGAGCGCGAACAGAGTCCCGATGTGTCTCAGAACAGCTGTGCCTGTGTATCTGAGAGAGAACAGCAGTCTCTGTGAATCTGAGTGAGAAAAGAGTCCTTGTGTGTCTTCGAGACAGCAGCTGTGCCTGCGAAACTGAGAGAGGACAGCAGTCCCTGCATACCTGAGAGAAAACAGCAGTGGCAGTGCATCTAATAGAGAACAGCATTCGTTATGCACCTGAGAGAGAATCGTTGCCACTGTGTATCTATAGAGAACAGCAATCACTGTGAAACTGAGAAAGAACAGATGTCATTGTGTACCTGAGACAGAACAGCTGTCCGTGTGTACTTGAGAGGGAACAGTAGTGCCTGTGCATCTGAGGGGAACAGTTAGTGCCTGTGTATCTGAGAGAGAACAACAGTCCTTGTGTATCTGCGAGAGAACAGCAGTCTCTGTGTATTGGAGAGACAACAGCAATCCCTGTGTTTAAGATAGAGTAAAGCAGTATTTGATTCGCTGAGAGAGAACAGCAGTGGATGTCAATAATGGAGAGAACAGCAGTCCCTTTATATCTGAGAGAGAACAGCAGTGCCCGTATATCTGAGAGAGAACAGCAGTCTCAGGGTATCTGAGAGAATACAGTATCCCTGTGTATGTGAGAGAGCACAGCACCGCCTGCTTATCTGAGACTGAAAAGCAGTGCCTCAGTGTCTGAGAAAAAAAGCAGCAGTGCCTCAGTATCTGAGCAAGACCGGCCATCCCTGTGAATCTGTGAGAGAACAGCAGTGTCTGTGTATCTGAGTGAGAATGAAGTCCCTGTCTGCCTGAGAAAGAACAAATTCCCTGTGTATCTGTTAGAGAACAGCAGTGCCAGGGAACCTGGGAATAGAAATGCCTCTGTGTCTGAGAGAGAACGACAATGTCTTTGAATGTGAGAGAGAACATCAGTGCCTGTGTATCTGAGAGAAAACAGCAGTCCTTGTGTATATGAGAGAATAGGATTACCTCTGCATCTTAGAGAGAACAATAGTGTCTCTGCATCTGAGTGACAACAGCAGTCCCTGTGTATCTGAGAGAGAACAGCACAGCCTGTGCATCTGAATGAGAACAACAGTGCCTGTGTATCTGAGAGCACTGCAGAACCTTTGAATCGAGAGGGAACAGCAGTCCCTGTGGATCTGAGAGAGAACAGCACAGCCTGTGCATCTGAATGAGAACAACAGTGCCTGCGTATCTGAGGGAGAATAACAATCCATGTGAATCCGATAGAGCAAATCTATCCTTGATTCTCTGCGAGAGAACAGCAGTATATGTCAATAATGGAGAGAACAGCTGCCCCGATAAATATCTGAGAGAGAACAGCTGTCCCTGCGTACCTGAGCGACAACAGCAGTGCCTGTGAATCTGAGAGAAACAGCAGTGCCTGTGTATCTAAGAGCACTGCAGAACCTTTGAATCGAGAGGGAACAGCAGTCCCTGTGGATCTGAGTGAGAACAGCAGACCCATGTGTTGGGGAGACAACAGCAGTCCCTGCGTATAAGATAGTAAAGCAGTCCTTGATTCCCAGAGAGAGAACAACAGTACATGTCAATAATGGAAAGAACAGCAGTCTCTCTATATCTGAGCGAGAACAACAGTGCCTCTGTATTCGAGAGAGAGCAGCAATCTCTGTGTTTTGGGAGAGAACAGCAGTCTCTGTGTATCTGAGTGTGAACAGAGTCCCGGTGAGTCTCAGAGAGAACAGCTGTGCCTGTGTATCTGAGACAGAACAGTAGTCCCTGTGCATCTGAGAGAAAATAGCAGTGCCTGTGTATTTAATAGACAGCACTGCACAACTTTTGAAAATGATGGGATCAGCAGTGCCTGTGTAGCTGAGAGACAACAGCTATCCCTATGTATTTGAGAGATAACAGCAGTGCACGTGTATCTGAGAGAGAACAGTAGTCTCAGGGTATCTGCGAGAGTACAGAATCCCTGTGCATGTGAGAGATCACAGCTCTGCCAGCTTATCCGAGAGAAAAGCAGTACCTGTGTATCTGAGAGAGAACAGCAGTATGTGTGTGCCTTAGAGAGAACAGCAGTGCCTGCGTAGCTGAGAGAGAACAGCAGTCTCAGGGTATCTGAGAGAGTACAGCATCCCTGTGTATATGAGAGAACACAACACTGCCTTCTTTTCCGAAAGCGAAAAGCAGTACCTCTGTATTTGAGAGAGAACAGCAGTCTCTGTCTTTTGAGAGTGAGCAGCAGTCTTTACGTATCTGAGTGTGAACAAAGTCCCAGTGTGTCTCAGAGAGAACAGCTGTGCCTGTGCATCTGAGAGAGAATAGTAGTCCCTGTGTATCTGAAAGAGAACAGCAGTGCCTGTGCATCTGAGAGAAAACAGCAGTGCGTGTGTTTGAGAGAGAACAGTAGTGTCTGTGTAGCTGAGAGAGAACAGCAGACTCAGGGTATCTGAGAGAGTACAGCATCCCTGTGTATGTGAGAGAACACAACACTGCCTTCTTTTCCGAGAGAGAAAAGCAGTACCTGTGTATCTGAGAGAGAACAGCAGTGCCTCTGCATCTGAGAGAGAACAGCTATCCTTGCGTATCCGGTAGTTTAAAGCAGTCTTGACGCCCTGTGAGAGAACAGCAGTGTATGTCAATAATGGGAGGAGAAAGTGAGGTCTGCAAAAGCTGGAGTTCAGAGCTGAAAATGTGTCGCTGGAAAAGCGCAGCAGGTCAGGCAGCATCCAGGGAACAGGAGAATCGACGTTTCGGGCATAAGCCCTTCTTCAGGAAGGGCTTATGCCCGAAACGTCGATTCTCCTGTTCCCTGGATTCTGCCTGACCTGCTGCGCTTTTCCAGCACCACATTTTCAGCTATGTCAATAATGGAGAAAGCAGCAGTCCCTATAAGTATGTGAGACAGAACAGCAGTGCCTTTGTATTTGAGAGAGAACACCAGTCCCTGTGTTTTGACAGACAGCAGCAGTCTCTATGCATTTGAGTGAGAAAAGAGTCCCTTTGACTGAGAAGCATAGCTGTACCTGTGTATCTGAGAGAGAACAGCAATTCAGGTGTACCTGCGAGACAAAAGCAGTGCCTGTGTATGTGAGAGAAAACAGCAGTGCCTGTGTACCTAAGGGAACACTCCAAAACGTTTGAACCAGAGAAGGAAAAGCATTGCCTATGGATCTGAGCGAGAACACTAGTGACTGTGTATCTAATAGAGAACAGCAGGGTCTGTGTGTCTGAGAGAGAACAGCAGGCCCTGTGTTTCTGAAGGAGAACAGCTATCACTGTGCATTTGAGAGAGAACAGCAGTGCCTGTGTCTCTGAGTGAGAACGAAGTGCCCTCTGTACCTGAGAAAGAACAAATTCCTTGTGAATTTGAGAGAGCACAGCAGTGCCTGTGAACCTGGGAATAGCAGTGCCTGTGTTTCTGAGAGAGAACAGCAGTGCCTCTGTATCTGAGTGAGAACAGCAGTCCCTACTTATCTGAGAGAGAACAGCAGTCACTGTTCATCTGAGAGAGAACCGCTGGCACTGGGTATGTATAGAGAACAGCAATCACTATTTATCTGAGACCGAACTGCTGTCCCTGTGTATCTGAGAGAACAGCAATGCCTGTGCATCTGATGAGAACAGCAGTGCTGTGGATCTGAAGGATAACAGAAATCCTTGTGTATCCGATAGAGCTAAGTCATCCTTGTCTATGTTAAATTGCCCATAGATGCTCGGTGGGTGGGGGGGGAGTAGGTTACTCTTCGGAGGGTCGGTGTGGACTTCTTGGACCGAAGGGCCCGTTTCCACACTGTAGGGAATCTTAATTGAGGGGAACAGCAGTGCCTGTGAATCTGAGAGAGAACCGCAGTGACTATGCATCGGAGACAGAACAGCATTCACTGTGTATCTGAGAGGCAAGAACAGTCACTGTGTATCTGAGAGAGAATAACTGTCCCTGTGTCGTTGAGAGATCAGCAGTCGCTGTGTATCTGAGAGAGAACAGCAGTGCCTGTGAATTTGTGAGAGAACAGCAATCACTGTGTAACTGAGAGAAGAGCTGCTTCTCTGAGTATTCCCTGTGTATTTGGGAGAGAACAGCAGTGCATTTTTCTCTGAGAGAGAACAGCAGTGCCTGTGTCTCAGAGAGACAGCAGCGTTGCTTCTGTGCACGTGTATCTGAGAGAGAACAGCAGTGACTTTTTATCTCAGAGAGAACAGCAGTGACTCTGGCGCTGAGGGACACCAGTACTGCCTGTGTGTCAGGGCGTGAACAACAGTATCTCTGTATCAGAGAAAGAACAGCTGTGTTTTTGTATCTGTGAGATAACAGCAGGGACTGAATGTCTGACCGAGAATAGCAATGCCTGAGTTTCTGAGAGAGAACAGCACTGCCAGTGTATCTGAGAGAGAACAGCAGTCCCCGTGTAGCTGAGAGAGAACAGCAGCTCCTGTTTCTCTGAGAGAACAACAGCGTCTGTATCTCTGAAATAGAATAGCAGCACAGGTGCATCAGAGACTGAATAGCATTGCCCGTTTCTGAGAGAGAACAGCATTGCCTGTGTAGCACTGAGGAGGAACAGCAGTGCCTGCACATCTGAGTGAGAACAGCAGTATCTTTACATCTGAAAGATATATGTTTGATTCAATGAATGACTGCGTGCAGTTCTGGCTCATTCAACGAATGAATGCAGTTAGATTCATTAAATCAATGTGTTAACTTTGTTTCATCGAATCAATGGACAACATTGGATTCATTGAATGTGCGATTGAATTTGATTCAATATATGAATGATTGAATGAATGCGTTAAGCTCGAGATATTGAAATAATTAGATAAGCTCTACTCATTGAATTAATAAGTGCTGTTTGTTGACTGAGTGCAGTTTGATTCACTGAAGTAATAAATGCAATTGGATTAATGAAATGAATGTGTCAATTTATTTCGTTGTATGAACGTGTGCAGATTAATTCAATGAATGAGTGAACGAATGCAGTTTGTTTCAGTGCAGTTTGATTCATTAAGTGTATGAGTTAAGTTTGATTCGTTGAATCAACACAACATTTGATTCATTGAATGACTGAGTGCAGTTCTGACTCTTTGAACGAATGAATGCAGTTAGATTCATTAGATCAACGTGATAACTGTTTCATCGAATCAATGAACATTGTATTCATTGAATGTGCGATTGATTTGATTTAATATACTCAATGAATGAATGCAATTTGTTTCATTGAATAAATGACTGAAGTTTGATTCATTGAATCAATGAATGAAGTTTGATTCTTTGCATTAATCAGATAAGCTTGTATATTGAATGATTGAGAAAAGCTCTGCGCCTTGAATTCTCACGTGGTGTTGTTCATTGATTCGATGAAACAAAGTTAACACATTGATTTAATGAATCTAACTGCATTCATTCGTTCAATGAGTCAGAACCACACTCAGTCATTCAATGAATCAAACGTTATCTGTTGATTCAGTGAAACAAACCTAATTCATACAATTAATGAGTCAAAATGTACTCATTAATTTACTGAAACAAACTGCATTCGTGCACTCATTCATTAAATTAATCTACACACGTTCATACAATGAAATAAACTTGTTACATTCATTTCATGAATCCGATTGCATTTATTACTTCAGTGAATCAAATTGCACTCAGTCAAAAAACAGCACGTATTAATGCAAGGAGTAGAGCTTATACAATTATTTTAATGTCTCGAGCTTAACACATTCATTCAATGAAACAAACTACAATCATTCATTCCGGGAATCAAACTTCAATCCTACATTCAATGAATTCAATGTTATTCATTGATTCGGGGAACCAATGTTAACACATTGATTTAATGAATGAAACTTTTCAATGAGTCAGAACTGCACTCAGTCATTCAATGAATCAAACGTTATTCTTTGATTCAATGAATCAAACGTAAGACCTGCATTCAATGAATCCAACTGCATTCACTCATTGAGTGAAACAAACTGCACGATTAAATACATTGGGCAGAGCTTCTGTCATACATTGAATGTCTTCAGCTGAATTCCATCTCTCAAAGAATCAAATTTCAATCATTCATCAAATGAATCAAACTGCAGACAGTCATTCAATGAAACAAACCGCAATTTTAAAATTAATGCGTTGACCTTGCCTCATTCAATCAATGTATCAAGCTTAGCTTCATTCAATGAATCAAACTTCAACCATTCATTCAAAGAAACAAAAGTTATTCATTGAAACAAAGGTAATTGATAATTTTTACGCAGGAAACTGCATTCTTTCATTCAAACATTGAACTTCAATCATTCATTCAATTAATCAAACTTTATTTATTATTTCAATGACAGACCCTAACTCATACATTTCATGTAGCAAACTTCACTCATTTCTTGAATGAAACAAACTGCATTCATTCATTTATTCATTGAATCAATCTGCACTCATTCATTCAATAAACCGAATCACGTGATAATTCAACGAGTGGAGCTTATCAAAGTGTTTCAATGTTTCGAGCATAACGCGTTCATTCAACGAAACAAACTGAAATCATTCATTCAATCAACGTTCAATCGTTCAATCGTACATTCAATGTACTACAGTCAGTAGTTCAGTGAAACAAACTTAACACATACATATTGTGAATACAGCAGCATTCATTCGTTCAATGAAACAAACGTCACGTTAAAATTCATTGAATAGTGCTTCTCTCATTCTTAAGCTAGGAGTATTCATTGATTCAATGAAACTAACATAACTCATTTGTATAGTGAATCCAACTGCATTCTTTCATTCAATTAATCAAACTCCACTCTCATCCATTCAATGAAACAGATGCCACGTGTTAATTCAATGAGGCGAGCTCCTCTCATTCATTCAATGTGGCAAGCGTAACTCATTAAATCAATGAAGCAAACTGCACGTCTTATTTCAAACATTAGAAATTTTCTCATTCATTCAATGCCACGAGTGCAACGCATCCTTCAATTCAACAAACGGCACACGTTCATAGAATAAAATATACTGCACGTGTGAATACAATGAGTAGAGCTTATTCACGCGTTAATTGAGTGAGTAGAACTTCTCCCATTTATTCAAAATCTCGTGCTTTTAAATTCAATCATTCATTCACTGAATAAACTTCAATAATTGATTCAATGAATCGAACTTTATTCCTTGTTTCAATGAAACTAACATAACTCATTTGTTTAGTGAATCCAACAGCATTGATTCATAGACTAAAACAAACTGCCTGCATTCATTGAATGACACAGAGTCTACGAGGTAATTCAATGAAATGAGACTCTCTCATTCAGTCAATGTCTCGAGATTAACGCATTCAATCAATGAAACAAACTGCATTCATTCAATCATTGAATTAAACTTGAATAATTGATTCAATGATTCCAACGTTATTCATTAATTCAATGAAACTAATATAACTCATTTGTAAAGTGAACCCAACTGCATTCTTTCATTCAATGAATCAAACTGCACTCATTCATTCAATGAAACAGATGTCACGTGTTAATTCAATGAGGCGAGCTCCTCTCATTCATTCAATATGGCAAGCTTATCTCATTAAATCAATGAAACAAACTGCACATTTTTTTTCAAGGAGTACAACCATTCATTCAATTAAACAAATTACACACGTTCATAGAATGAATCAGACTGCACGCGTTAATAGAATGAGTAGAGCTTCTCTCATTTATTCAAACTCTCGAGCTTTCAAATTCTATCATTCATTCAATGAAACAGACGGCACGTGGTAATTCATGGAGTTGTGCTTCTCTTATTCAGCCAATGTCTCGAGCTTAACTCTTTCAATCAATGAAACTAACTGCATTCATTCAAACATTGAAATAAACTTCATTGAAATATATAAAGTTTCAATAGAACATAGAACATAGAACAATACAGCACAGAACAGGCCCTTCGGCCCACGATGTTGTGTTGAACATTTGTTCTAGCTTAAGCACCCATCCATGTACCTATCCAATTGCCGCTTAAAGGTCACCAAAGATTCTGACTCTACCACTCCCACAGGCAGCGCATTCCATGCCCTCACCACTCTCTGGGTAAAGAACCCACCCCTGACATCTCCATATACCTTCCACCCTTCACCTTAAATTTATGTCCCCTGTAACACTCTGTTGTACCCGGGGAAAAAGTTTCTGACTGTCTACTCTATCTATTCCTCTGATCATCTTATAAACCTCGATCAAGTCACCCCTCATCCTTCGCCGTTCCAATGAGAAAAGGCCTAGCACTCTCAACCTATCCTCGTACGACCTATTCTCCATTCCAGGCAACATCCTGGTAAATCTTCTCTGCACCCTCTCCAAAGCTTCCACATCTTTCCTGAAGTGAGGCGACCAGAACTCCAAATGTGGCCTAACCAAAGCCATGTACAGTTGCAACATCACTTCACGACTCGAATTCAATCCCTCTGCTAATGAACGCTAATACACTATAGGCCTTCGTATAAGCTCTATCCACCTGAGTGGCAACTTTCAAAGACCTATGAACATAGACCCCAAGATCCCTCTGTTCCTCCACCTCACTAAGAACCCAACCGTTAACCCTGTATTCCGCATTCTCATTTGTCTTTCCAAAATGGACAACCTCACACTTGGCAGGGTTGAACTCCATCTGCCACTCCTCAGCCCAGCTCTGCATCATATCCAAGTCCCTTTGCAGCCGACAACAGCCTCCTCACTATCCACAACTCCACCCATCTTCATATCATCTGCAAATTTACTGACCCACCCTTCGACTCCCTCATCCAAGTCATTAATAAAAATTACAAACAGCAAAGGACCCAGAACTGATCCCTGCGGAACTCCACTTGTAACTACATTTGCAGGTGACACAATGACAGGTGGAGGGGTGGGTTGTGTGGAGGAAGTGAGGAGGCTACAGAAGGACTTGGACAGGCTAGGAATGGGCAAATTGCAGATGGAATACAATGTGGGAACGTGTGAGGTAATGCACTTTGGTAGGACGAATAGAGGAGTAGAAAGTGAGGTCTGCAGATGCTGGAGATCAAAGTTGAAACTTTATTGCTGGACCAGCACAGCAGG
>NW_025214935.1:22054-25132 GCF_004010195.1 Chiloscyllium plagiosum
CTTCTATCTATCACCTTCTCAGCCTCTCAAATAATCCTCAGTTCATCCAACTCCAGTTCCAGTTCCCTAACTCGTTCTGTGAGGAGCAGGATCTGACTGCATTTCCTGCAGATGAAGTCAGCAGGAGTATTGGTGGTCTCCCCTACCTCAAACATCCGGCAGGAGGAACATTCCACTGCCTGCGCTGCCATTACTCTACACTTCGTCTCAAAGCAAGAACACTAAGAAGCTTACCTGTGAAATTTAAAGTTATGTTAGAGGAGGAGGATGGGAGGGAGGCCCTACTATGTAGGGCCTGGGGTATAGAACACACCCACTCAAATATCAATCACTTACCTTCCCGACCAGCTCTGCGCTCCAACCTCACTTCCGCCCAGCACGCGCTCATTCATCAGAAACTAACATAACTCATTTGTTCAGAATGAAACTCATAGACTAAAACAAACTGCCTGCATTCATTGAATGACACAGAGTGTACGAGGTAATTCATTGAGATGAGACTCTCTCGAGATTGACGCATTCTCGAGATTGAAAAAAAATGAATGAGAGGAGCTCGCCTCATTGAATTAACACGTGGCATCTGTTTCATTGAATGACTGAGTGCAGTTTGATTCATTGAATGAAAGAATGCAGTTGGATTCACTATACAAATGAGTTATATTAGTTTCATTGAATCATTGATTAACGTTTGAATCATTGAATCAATTATTCAAGTTTAATTCAATGATTGAATGAATGCAGTTTGTTTCATTGATTGAATGCGTTAATCTCGAGACTTTGGCTGAATGAGAGAGTCTCATCTCATTGAATTACCTCGTAGACTCTGTGTCATTCAATGAATGCAGGCAGTTTGTTTTATTCTATGAGTGAATGCTGTTGGATTCACTAAACAAATGAGTTATGTTAGTTTCATTGAAACAAGGAATAAAGTCCGATTCATTGAAAGAATTATTGAAGTTTGTTTCAATGATTGAATGAATTGCAGTTTGTTACATTGAATGAAAGCATCAGGATAGAGACTAAATTAATGAGAGAAGCTCTACTCATTGAATTAAAACGTGCAGTCCGTTTCATTGAATCAATGCTTGCAGTTTGTTTTACTGAATGAATGGGAAAATCTCTACACATTGGATGAGCACGAGCAGTGTGGTTCATTGAATAAATGAGTGCAGTTTGATTCATTGATTGAATGCAGTTGGATTCACTAAACAAATGAGTTAAGTTTGTTTCAAAGAATCAATGAATAACAAGGTTGACACAATGTTTGAATAATTGCAGTTTGTTTGACTGAATGAAAGCGTAAAGCTCAAGACATGGACAAAAAAAGAGAAGCTGTTCTCATTGAATAAACAAGAGCAGTCAGTTTCATTGAATGAATGATAGAATTTGAAAGCTCGAGATTTTGAATAAATGGGAGAAGCTCTACTCATTATATTAACGCGTGCAGTCTGATTCATTCTATGAACGTGTGAAATTTGTTTAATTGAATGAATGCGTTACACTCTCATTGTACACTTTGAAATAACTCTTATTGTTTAATTGAATGAATGCGTTGCACTCGTGGCTTTGAATGAATGAGAGAAGTTCTACTCTGAAATAACACGTGCAGTTTGTCTCATTGATTTAATGAGTTACGCTTCCTTCTTTGAATGTGGGAGAGAAGCTCTCTTCAATGAATTAACACGTGACGTCTGTTTCAGTGAATGGTTGTGTGCAGTTTGTTTCATTAAATGAATAGTAGAATTTGATTCAATGACTGAATGCACACGGTTTGTTCAAATGAGTGAAAGCGTTAATCTCGAGATTTTGAATAAATGAGAGAAGCTTTTTTTTCATTGACTTAAGACATTGAATGACAGAGTGCAGTGTGTTTCATTGTATGAAAGAAGGAATAAAGTGTGCAGTTGGATTCCCTAAACAACGTAGTTATGTTTGTTTCAAATAATCATGGGCAATGTCTGATTTATAGGATCAATGATTGTAGTTTGACACATTGTTTGAATGCATGCAGTTTGTTTCACTGAATGAATGAAAAACGTACTGCGCATTGGATTAGCACGTGCAGTGTGGTTCATTGAATGAAAGAGTGTAGTTTGTTTCATTGAATGAATGAATGCATTTGGATTCACTAAACATTGAGGTAGGTTTTTTCATTGAATTAATGAATAACGTTTGATTTATTGAATCAGTGATTGAAGTTTACTTCAATGATTGAATGAATGCAGTTAGTTTCATTGATTGAAAGCGTTAAGCTCGAGACATTGGCTGAATGAGAGAAGCTCAACTCAATGAATTAATACGTGCAGTCTGTTTCATTGAATGAGTGCATGCTGTTTGTTTCATTGTATGAGTGAATGAGGTTGAATTCACGAAACAAATGAGTTAAGTTTGTTTCAAAGAATCAATGAATAACAAGGTTGACACAATGTTTGAATAAGTGCAGTTTGTTTGACTGAATGAAAGCGTAAAGCTCGAGACCAGGAAGAAAAAAGAGAATCTCTACTCTCATTGAATAAACTCGTGCAGTCAGTTTCATTGAATGAATGATAGAATTTGAAAGCTCGAAAGTTTGAATAAATGAGAGATGCTCTACTCATTCTATTAACGCGGGCTGTCTGTTTCATTCTATGAACGTGTGTAGTTTGTTTAATTGAATGAATGCGTTACACTCTCAATAATGAATGAGAGTAGTTGTAACTCTGTAAAAACATGTGCAGTATGTTTCATTGATTTAATGAGGTACGCTTGCCACATTGAATGAATGAGAGGAGCTCGCCTCATTGAATTAACTCGTGGCATCTGTTTCATTGAATGACTGGGTGCAGTTTGATTCATTGAATGAAAGAATGCAGTTGGCTTCACTAAACAAATGAGTTTTGATAGTTTCATTGAAACAAGGAATAAAGTTCGATTCATTGAATCAACTATTGAAGTTTGTTTCAATGATTGAATGAATTGCAGTTTGTTACATTGAATGAAAGCATCAGGATAGAGGCACTAAATTAATGAGAGAAGCTCAACTCATTGAATTAACACGTGCAGTCCGTTTCATTGAATTAATGCTTGCAGTTTGTTTTA
>NW_025214935.1:25632-55632 GCF_004010195.1 Chiloscyllium plagiosum
TAATTGTCCCCTCGTGCTCGCTATCACCATACTTGGAAAAAAGGCTCTCCCTGTTCACCCTATCTAAACCTCCTGATTATCTTATATGTCTCTATTAAGTCATCTCTCTAACGAAAACAGCCTCAAGTCCCTCAGCCTTTCCTCATAAGACCTTCCCTCCATACCAGGCAACATCCTAGTAAATCTCCTTTGCACCCTTTCCAAAGCTTCCACAACGTTTTTATAACGCGGTGACCAGAACTGTACACAATACTCCAAGTGCGGCCACACCAGAGTTTTGTACAGCTGTAGCATAACCTCCTGGTTCCGGAACTCAATCCCTCTATTAATAAAAGCTAATGTATGGCTTCGTAACAACTATGTCAAGCTGGGTGGACACCGAGATCTCTCTGCTCATCTACACTACCAAGAATCTTACCATTAACCTAGTACTTTGCATTCCGGTTACTCCAACCAAAGTGAATCACCTCACACTTGTCCGCATTAAACTCCATTTGTCACCTCTCAGCCCAGCTCTACAGCTTATCTATGTCTCTCTGTAACCAACAACATCCTTCATCGCTATCCACAACTCCACCGACCTTAGTGTCATCTGCACATTTACTAACCACACTTCTACGCCCTCATCCAGCTCGTTTATAAAAATGACGAACAGCAGTAGACCCAACACCAACCCTTGTGGTACACCACTGGTAACTGGACTCCAGGATGAGCATTTCCCATCAACTACCACCCTCTGTCTTCTTTCAGCAAGCCAATTACTGATCTAAACTGCTATATCTCCCACAATCCTATTCTTCCGCATATTGTACAATAGCCTATTGTGAGGACCTTATCGAACGCCTTGCTGAAATCCATATACACCACATCAACCAGTTTACTTACCTGTTTGGTCAATAAGGTTTGTGAGGCATGGCCTAACCTTCACAAAACCATGCTGACTATCCCTAATCAAATTATTCTTTTCTCGATGATTATAAATCCTACCTCTTATAACCTTTACCAATACTTTACCAACAACTGAAGTAAGGCTCACTGGTCTATAATTACCAGGATTGTCTCTACTCCTCTTCTTGAACAGGGGAACCACATATGCTATCCTCCAGTCATCTGGCACTATCCCTGTAGGCAATGACGATTTAAAGATCAATGCCAAAGGCTTGGCAATCTCCTGCCTGGCTTCCCAGAGGATCCTAGGATAAATCCCATCTGGCCCTGTTAGTAAACATTCTTCGCCTATTTGTAATCTAGCTGAGCAAAGAACTGATTTAAATAAAAATACTGATTTAACCACTCCAGTAATGGACAGTATACTAAGGTAGCAAAGGTGCCTGCAGAATTACAAATTAAATATTTTAATGGAATGAACCTCAGTGACCTCGAAGTGATCATAACACTTTAAATTAAATGTAAAAGAAAACAATGAACTTTGGATGCTGGAAATCTGAAACACTGACAGAAATTCCTAAAGAAACTCAGCGAATCTAATAGCATCAGTGGAGAGAAAGCAAAGTGAATATTTTGAGTCCAATGACCCTTTTTTAGGGTCAAAGTGACTCTAAGTCACTTGACTTAGTGGTAATTCTGGCTTTTCTTGAGAGATTGCTACCTGACCAGCTGTGTTTCTCCAGCAATTTCTGTTATGTCGTTGAAGTAGACATATTTGCCAGTACCGAAACAGTACAGAATACAACAGGATTCAACAGTCTGATAATAAAAGGGGGTGGTTAGACAAGCTCTGAGATTTTCTTTAGTGTATGGGAGACTGAGGGTGGGGATCTTATAAAAGTGGATAAGAACATGAGAGGCATGGATAGAGTGAATGCACTCAGTCTTTTTCCCAGGGTTGGCGAATCGCGGACAAAAAAACAACAGTTTAAGGTTGAAGGGGACAGAATAAAAGGGAACCTGAGGGGCAACGTTTTTACACCAACAATGTCATCCATATAGAATGAGCTGCCAGTGGAAGTTGTTGAAGTGGGTACATTAATAACATTTTTTAAAATATAGTTTTATTGAAAAATACTTTTTTTAATGTTATAACAAATCCAAAACAGTACAAAGAAAAAGCACAGAACAATATTCGTGTATAAATATATATATATATTCATAATAGGAGAAGAAAAGAAATGGCCCCACTAAATACATAAAAAACAACTAACCACTAACTAACAAATAACAATAATAATATGGCTCAGCGAGACAAAACACTAGCTCTCGACCATTGAGAGCATTAATTTATACATAATGTTCGTAATTCTTCCTCTCTGGGTACTAGATTCATGAAAACACACACACGTCATGGCTGTTTAAAAGCCCTTATTAATGTAGCAGACAAATCTGTGTCCAGGTTGTCCACAAAGGGCAGCTATGTCTTATAGAAATTCTCAATTTTATGGTGCACCATACTTGTGAGAAAATCCAAAGGGATGTGTTCCATGACTAGTTTACGCCAGCCCAACAACCCTGGGGGATTTTCAGACTCCCACCTGAACAGAATGTTTTCTCTTGTGTAAAAAAACAAGGATCTGAGAAGGTTTTTTTTTGTGCCAGTCTGAAGGAAGTACATGAGCCAGGCCAAGAGGAAGAGTTACCTGGTCCATCTCTACTCTGTCCCCAAGATCCTCTGTATTGCATGTACTATAGCACTCCAGTATGTCCAGAGCCTGTGACAAGACCAGAGACAATGAGTGAGAGTGCATATTCATTTTGTATTGGGGCATATTGAAGATACTCCCACTTTAAATTTTGAGATGATCTAGAGCCAAGTGGACCTTGTGGAGAATCTTCAATTGCAAGACATGGGTCCCATTGCAAATCGAGGTCCTTCTTGCGTTTTCCCAGATATCTTCCCATGTTTCGGAGGTGACTTGGTGAAATAACTCCACAGACGATGATATCCCATCACCAAGTCACCCTTTATTTACATGGGAATAGTCCTTGACATTGCTCCAATTCTGTCTGAGTGTCAAGATGTCTGGCACTTTGTTTTAAGCCAGAGCTCCGTGATTGGAGCAGATTAACAGCCCCAACCAGGGAGCTCTTATTCTGTGAGGTCTAGCTGGCTGACTTGGGTTCTCAGGACATACCTTCCAATTTTGCAGATACCACACAAATTGACAATATAGTGACCAGGGAAGAGAATCGTAGCAGACTTTAGGAAGATACAGACAGAAGCTGTTTACAGTTGGTCTGAGGATGAAAGTGCTCCAAAGTGTTCCTGATGTTTTTGCAATAAAAACACTCGAAGCAAGACTTCTGAAAGAAAAGGAGAGAGAGAAAGACTCCTGTGCATTGTCTTTGTCATTTCTCCCTCAATGTGGTTCTGAACATGGAAAATAGATGTGACAGCAGCGAGGCGTGGTGAGGGTGGAAATTATTGGAAATCACTAGGAGGTGACCTTGCCCACATTTCATCTGATTCAATAAAATTTTATTGGGATCGGAGTGGATACAAATCTGGGATTAATCTGACAATGGGGCAAATTTCCCAAGCATGTTCTAATGCATCAACAGCAGGAAAACCTCATCCTAACCATTTGCCACCTCATCTGTATACTCTCCATGATGGAAATGATCACTATCAAGCAAAGTTATGATATGCTCAAAGGCTGTCAGTATAGTTTCAGACAGGGCCAGTTACCTCCTGAACTCATTAAAACTTGGTGCAGACATGGAAAAGGGCGACAAATTCCAGAGGTGAAGTGAGAGTGACTGCCCTTGACCCAACCATCGTCAGCTGCTTCTTTGTTCCATCAGATGCTCGCTAACGGTTGCAAAATGAACAGCACCATTTGGAGCTCCTCAATTCCTGAAGCAGTCCATATCCAAATGGTGCAAGACCTAGACAATGCTCATGCCACATGAATACCAGTCAATGACAATCTCGAGCAAGTTCCTTGTATTTTTAATAGCATTATTGATTTTAATTTCCTGATAGTTACCACTGATCAGAAACTGAACAGGTTTCTGAACTGAACCAAACAAATCCTGTGGCTCCAAGAGCAGTTCAGATGCTGGGAATAAGTTGCTGCTGACCACTTTCCATTCCCTATTGCCCAGAGCTTCCTCAGCATCAACAAGGCATAAGTTGGGAGTGTGATGGAACTCTCTCCACTTGCCTGGATGATTGCACCTCCAACAACACTCAAGAGGATTGTCAAGATCCAGACCAAACCAGCCCCTTGATTGGTCCCACATTCACAAACACACACTCCTTCCACCATCAATGCTCACTGTGTCAAGTGCGATCTCCTGTAGCTCCTCATTTGGCTTTGGAGCTGTATTCTGGGTAGTTTAATCGATTTTGTTTGTCCACCTCCAGTCCACTCAGACTCTCCAATGGAGGAGGATATTGTACACTTTTGATTAGATTACGTACAGTGTGGAAACAGGCCCTTTGGCTCACCTAGTCCACACCGACCCGCCAAAGAGAAACCCACCTCTGACTAAAGCACCTTACACTATAGGCAATTTAACATGGCCAATTCACCTGACCTACGCACCTTTGGACTGTGGGAGGAAACCGGAGCACCCGGAGGAAACCCACGCAGACACAGAGAGAATGTGCAAACTCCACACAGACAGTCACCTGAGGCTGGAATCGAACCTGGGACCCTGGTGCTGTGAGCCACTGTGCCACCCATTTTGGGGATTCAGAGTGACTTTGACATGCGATGGGTGTATGATGGAGGAACTATAGGGAGGAGGGGAGGGGCACAGTTCAGGGTGGTGAAGTTGCACAGGGAAGGCCAATTGGAGAGGGTTTATGGACAGGGTGGTGCATGATTGGGAGACTGCAAATTCAGCGAATTAAACATCTGATCAGTGTCAGGTTGAAATAGCAATTGATCAGCCAGAGGTATTTACAAAAACACGCATAATCCAAACACAGCTTATTGAATGAACACATAATCCTTGATCAATATACCCATCAGTAATATAGAAACATAGACACACACACACTTACTGTGCAGTGTGTACACTTTCTGAAATAATAAATCAAATCTTGTATCCAATGGATGGTTTTGTTCTTGAAGTGGAAAGTAAGACATTAGAAACGGAGTATTAACATCATCTCGTTCTGTTTTGTGGATCTTGAAGATAGTGCCCAAGACAAGTGCATTTCCCTGTGTGGTCTTGGCAGACACAGGCTGCTCAGTAATTAAAATGTTGGAAAGGTCTTTCAGACACTCCTTAAGAAGGACAAGTCAATTTGCCCCTGAACTCAGAAGAGAGTGTTTCAGAAACAGGAAAGATCAGCTGCTCAGTTTTATCACAGCCTCCTTGTCCCTTCACTAATTGGAGATAACAGAAGCACTCTCTGCTAGTCCTGTGCCAACAAGCCCAACTGCATCCTAAAGCACAGTCTGGTCTAGCGTGTAGGTTTGCTTGCTGAGCTGTAGGTTTGATATCCAGGCGTTTCATTACCTGGCTAGGTAACATCATCAGTGGCGACCTTCAAGTGAAGCGAAGCTGTTGTCTCCTGCTTTCGGTCTTCAGTTCTCCAGGATTTTCCCTGCCATTGGCTCCAGACCTCCCTCTGTTGGGACCATGTGGTGGTTGGTCTGCAGTGACCACTCCACATTAAAGGAATCCACAAACTGGCAGCTTCCATCCCAACCCTGCTCAACCCCAAATGAATCTGGGAGCTGGAACATCAGGAACCTGATGGATAACACCAACACCAATAGACCTGAATGTTACACTGCTGCAATCACTCATAACAACATTGACATCACTGCAGTGAGTGGGATATGACTGGCAGGAGAAAGCCAACTTAAATAACAAGGTGGCGGTTACACCTTCTTTAGGGAAAGCAAACTCAGAACACTGCCTCTAGGGAATCAACTTCACCATGAGAAAGAAACTAGTCAGACATCCCAACAAATCCCTCTGTGGGGTAAATGAGCTCCTCATGACCCTCTGACACACCCTAAGCCAGAAGCAGTACATCACAGCCATCAGTGCCTCTGCCCTGAATCTCGACACAATGGAGGAGACAAAAGACTCGACTATCGCTATCCCGCTGAAGGAAGTATTTCTCAGGCAGTGCCTCACAACCGACCTGCTGATGACCAAGATATGTGAGTCACAGAATGCTCATGGCATCTGGTCCACCCTAAACTCCGCCCCAGTCAGCAGCTGTGTGGAGACCCTAAGCCTCTTGACCGGGGAAGTCCCCAGTGCCAGATGGGATCTATCCCAGGTTACTGCAAGAGACAATGGAAGAAATAGCTGGGACATTGGCAGATATCTTCATATCCTATTTAACCACAGGCGACTGGGGATTAACCAATCTTGTTCCAGAAGCAGGGATAATCCAGAAAATTATAGGCCGGTAAGCCTGAGGCCGGTAAGCCGGGAAGCTCTTAGAGAAGATACTGAGGAACAAGACAGATGCACATTTGGAAATAATGGACGAGTTAGTGACAGACAGCATGGTTTTGTACACAGAAGGCCATGTCTCACTAACCTGATTGAATTTTTTGAAGAGTCAACAATGATAATTGATGGGGGAAGGGCTGTGGATGTAGCTTATGTGGACTTTAGCAAGGCATTTGATAAGTCCCATATGGCATTGGTACAAAAACTAAAATCACATGTGATGCGGGTGGGCTGGCTGGAGGGATACAAAACTGGCTTGGTCATAGAAGACACATTGTAATGCTGGAAGGGTGCTGTTCAGATTGGAGACTTGTAACTAGTAGTGTTCCACAAGGATCAGTCTTCGGCCCTCTGCTGTTTGTAGTTTATACAAATGACCTGAAGGAAAATATATGGATGATCTGTTAGTAAGTTTGTAGATCACATGAAGATTGGTGGAGTTGCTGATAGGGCTGATGATTGTGAAAGCATACAGCAGGATATAGATAGATTGGTGACCTGGGCACAGAAATGGCATGCAGAGTTTCATCCAGACAAATGCAAGGCGATACATTTTGGAGGATCAAATCTAGGTGTGAATTATACTATAAATGGCAGAAGCCTCAGGAGCATTAGCACACAGACGGAATTGGGTGTGCAGGTCCACAGTTTCCTAGGTTAAGAAGGCATAAAGAGAGACTGAAAGAGAGAGCTTAGAAGAGCCAGGAGGGGACATGAGAAGTCTTTGGCAGGTAGGATCAAGGAAAACCCTAAAGCTTTCTATACATATAGAATAGATAAAAAATGAGGAGAGTAAGATTAGGGCCAGAGAAAGGCAGTAGTGGAAAGTTGTGCGTGAAGTCTGAGGAGATAGGAGAGGAGCTAACTTAATATTTTTCTTCAGTACTCACACTGGAAAAAGACAATATTGTCGAGGAGAATACTGAGATACAGGCTATTAGACTCAATGAGGTTGAAGTTCACAAGGAAGAGGTGTTAGCAGCTCTGGAAAATAGATACGTCTCCTGGGATGGATGGGATTTTTCCTGGGAAAAATCCTTTGGGAAGCTAAGGAGGAGATTTCAGAGCATTTGACTTTGATCTTCGTGTCATCATTGTCTAGAGGAATAGTGCCAGAAGACTGGAGGATAGCAAATGTTGTTCCCTTGTTCAAGAAGGGGAGTAGAAACAACCCTGATAATTATAGACTAGTGAGCCTTACTTTGTGGGTTAAGTGTTGGAAAGGGTTAGAAGAAATAGGATTTATAGTCATATGGAAAGGAATCATTTGATTAGGGATAGTCAGTACGGTTTTGTGAAGGGCAGGTCATGCGTCACAAACCTTTTCAAGTTGTTTGAGAAGGTGACCAAACAGGTAGATGAGGGTAAAGCAGTTAATGTGGTGGAAATGGATTTCAGTAAAGTGTTTGATAAGGTTCCCCATTCAAAGTTTGTGAGAAGATTTGTAGCTCGGGTGCTCATTGTTGTGGTTCTGTTCGCCGAGCTGGAAGTTTTTGTTGCAAACATTTCGTCCCCTGGTTAGGCGACATCATCAGTGCTTGGGAGCCTCCTGCGAAGTGCTTCTTTGATGTTTCCTCCGGTGTTTATAGTGGTCTGTCCCTGCCGCTTCTGGTTGTCAGTTTCAGCTGTCCGCTGTAGTGGTTGGTATATTGGGTCCAGGTCGATGTGTTTGTTGATGGAGTTTGTGGATGAATGCCATGCCTCTAGGAATTCCCTGGCTGTTCTCTGTCTGGCTTGCCCTCAACTGGGACAACACTACTATCATAGGGCAAGCCAGACAGAGAACAGCCAGGGAATTCCAAGGTTCCCCATGGTAGGCTATTGCAGAAATATGGATGCATGGTATTGAGGGTGATTTAACGGTTTGGATCAGTAATTGGCTAGCTGAAAGAAGTCAGAGGGTGGTGGTTGATGGGAAATGTTCATCCTGGAGTTCAGTTACTAGTGGTGTACAGCAAGGATCTGTTTTGGGGCTACTGCTGTTTGTCATTTTTATAGATGACCTGGATGAGGGTGTAGAAGTATGGGTTAGTAAATTTGTGGATGACAGTAAAGTTGGCGGAGTTGTGGACAGTGCAGAAGAATGTTGTAGGTTACAGAGGGACACAGATAAGCTGCAGAGCTGGGCTGAGAGGTGGGAAATGGAGTTTAATGTGGAAAAGTGTGAGGTGATTCACTTTGGAAAGAGTAACAGGAATGCAGAGTACTAGGCTCGTGGTAAGATTCTTGGAAAGGTGGTTGAGCAGAGAGATCTCAGTGTCCATGTGCATAGATCCCTTAAAGTTGCAACCCAGGTCGATAGGGTTGTAAAGAAGGCGTATGGTATGTTAGCTTTTATTGGTAGAGGGATCGAGCTTCGGAATCATGAGGTCATGCTGCAGCTGTATGAAACTCTGTATGTAGCGGAGGAAAAGGTGGGGGGTGGTGCCAGTGTTTGTTTGTTAAAGGACTGCAACTAATTGTTTTTACACAGCTATTATATGGTTTCATTTACTCTCAGAGATGGCTTGGTCCATAAAGGATGAAATTAAGGATCTCAGATGGATTTCACAAGGAGCCAGAAAATGTGAGGGAATTTTCTCGTTCTTCACAAAAGAATGGGAATAATTCTCCATATAAAGAACATTTGTTATCCTGTTATTGCAGCCTTTGGTGTTCTTGGTAAGACAATGTTATTTTTCTTCATGGACAGTGAATGTCATGGTGTTCATACAACAGATTTCAGGAATGGTCCTCATTGCAGAGTCACTTATCCATGAGAAGAAACTGGGGGAGACAGACTCAGTGATGCACATTTATTGAGCAGTGAAGAAAATCAAATCTTGGATGTTAATGCAATGTTTGTGTACAAACGGAATATTTTGTTGGAATCAAGAAATGTTTAGCAATTATCTGGAAACTATTTAGACATTGCCATCAATGTTTCTTGGAAGAGCACAGGCATTAAAATCTTCAATGTTATTTTTACTCCTCAGATGAATTGTCAGTGCCGTTAGTCTACATCAGTATTTCTCAACCTTTCCGTATTCCCTTCTTATCCTTGAAATCATGCAATGCCCCCAAATCACCAAAGTCTGCTTTTGCACATATAACTGCAATACACTGCAGTGCTGAAAACGGAAAACTTTTGTGAAATATGTTTTATATACAACAAAAAATAAATGTTATCATTTATTACTGTTCTTACTGTCCATCTACTTTTGGCTCACTCTGTATAAAATTTAGTCTGTGATAGCAAAATAGTCAATGCGATCCTTGTGGTTCATGTTGTCTTGCTAAATCATATACATCTGGTTCAATTTTTGTTAAAAGCAATCTCAGGTCACCGCGCTGAACAACATCCATGCGATTGCGGGTCTTATTGTGTATTCTGGTGATGGCACTGAATCCTTTCTCAACCAAATAAGAGGTAGGAAATGGTAGTGCAAACCGCTTTACCTCTTCGCTGAAGAGCTGGAAATGACATCTTGAATCCAAAAAAGGGGCTCACCCATTTGCAAAAAACGAATTTTCATTGCAGTGTCATTTTGGAGCTCTATCATTTCTTCCTGAAGGCGAATGTCCATTTCTTCTGCGCATGAGATAAAGGGGGTCAACCAGCCATGTAGGGATCGCCACCTCAATAAGGTCAGCAAATTGTATTTTCATATCGTCCTGCAGTGCACGAATGTGAGCTGAGTAAATTAGTAATTGATCATCAATAACATCCTCTGCAATATTGTTTAAACTCGGGAACTGGTAAAACTCACGACAACTGATTTTCCGATGAAAGAGATCAAGTTTTACAATAAAAGATGTAACAGCCTTCCTTGCTTTTATGAAACTGACATTATCTCCTTGTATCTGCATAATCAACGAATTGCACTTATGGAATATATCCATGGGATTTGCACAGTCGTGTTTTACGGTTTCGGCTTTCATACAAAGGTTTTCTGTGTAGGAATTCAATGATAGAATCAAACAGTTCATGGAAACGATTGAGGCATTTTCCTTTTGAGAGCTATCTTACTTCTGTGTGTAGCAGCAATTGCAGAAATTCAGCTTCATTATCTTTACAGAGTTGGTGGAGAAGTCATTCATTCAGTGCATGTCTCTTTATATAATTTACCACATCTAGAGAATGTAGAGAATGGTTGAGGGCTTCACTAAGTTTCTTTGCAGCCAGATGCTGCCGATGGATAATGCAATGTACTGTGAAAACATGTGGCACTTCTCTCTTTAATAATGCGACAAATCCCTGGTGTTGGCCAGCCATAGCATGCGTGCCATCCGTAGCACAAACAACAATGTTTTTGAGGGGAACAGACTTTTTATCAAAATAATCCTTGATGCAGTCGAAGATAGTCTTACCTTTGGTATCTGTCGGTAGATCCAGAGCAAAAAGTAGTTCTTCTCGTATTTCATTTTTGTCGATGAAATATACATACCTCAAAAGTAAAGCTTGATTTCCGCATATAGTACTTCCATCAATTTGTAAGGTGATTTCTTTCGATATCAAAAGGGAACATAATTTATCCTCAAACATTTGAGGCCATTTCATCGATGCGCCTTCTCACGGAATCATTGCTAAGAGGAACACGCTTGATGGTCATTGATGGTTCCTGATGTAACATGGTTGATAATACTTCAGTAATAGCTGGAAGTACCAATGATTCACCCATGGAATGAGGCTTACCACATTTTGCAATTAGCTTCGGTATGATGCCACAAGGCCATCCACATTTGTGGCTCCCATCTTTGAAAAAGCAGTGGAAATTATTTATTATTTAATGTTTGAAAATATGCTAAATCTTTGTCCTTTTTGTCACTGTGTTTCTTTTCCAAATGTTTCATAAGACAGGAAGGCTTCATGGCCTCGTTGGAAAAACTTTGTTCACAGAGCAAGCACAGTGGTAACTGCTTATTAGATGGAGATTGAATAAAACCATATCGCAAATAGTCCATGCTATACTGCCTGCACTTTTTCTTACTCGATGAGGCCATTTTTACACTGTCGCTCGAATACCCTGATGGAATCATGATAATTTTAAGACGCTCAGACAAGTGGCAAAATTTGATTGGCTAATTAGCTGTAATGTGCATCATTCTGCCACCCGGCAGAACAGTTGAAAAGCTGTGTTTCATCTTCCTAGAAGCGACACGAGTTAGGTGATATTAAACTTGGCATTAGAATCAGTGCCAACTGCGAACAAATTCAAATGGTTTGCCATTCACAGAGAAGACTATCAATAATAGCGCAGCAACCAATCAGAGTGCATGCCTCCATGGGTGCAGGGAAAATGACAGACTCGTGTTATGCGACTATCCATCTGCACACAGCAAAATATTCATTAACTGAAGAAGTCTGGAGAATGTTGAGATACAGGGCGGTCTAGGTGACCTATACAAATACAAAATGTTATTGGACAAGTAGTATTTCAGCTGACACAATACTACAAAACAGACACTAGATGGCGTACTTGCACACTTTCATTGGATAAAGTGGGGTCTTGCCAAAAATATATATTAAAAGGTCTATTGTTTTAGGCTTGTGTAAATAATTTGTAGTTACAGTGCTGATTTAACGACATTCCACAGATAAAACATTTTATGTTTTGTGCAGAAAACTTAATTTTCAATAATGCTCGTATTCTTATGGATAAAAACTTAATCTCTTTATTTCCAAGGTTGAATCAGACAGTCACACATAATCATTGTCACACTGTTAGTTATAAATTTCTCTTAGTAATGTTTTTTTAGCCTAGCTACTGCCTTTGCTGTTTGAATTCATGTATTGCTGGACATCAGAGGGAGTCCAGGGAAACTTAACAAATTGTGAAATTGTTAACTGATCTTGGAGGAGCCTGTTTGGGACAGGTCACAGCACAGAAACAGATAAGTGAATAGTTTTAAGTATTGCTTTGTTGTAAATCTACAAGAGTGGGTTCTTTCTTGATTATATGTTTTATTGAGATCTGTCTCTTGATTAAACTTCAAAAATATAAGCCATAAGTATGAAGATAGCCTGGAGCAGTGTTTTGTTAAGCAATAAGATGGTGTTATTTTCTGGGTGTATGGATGTGGGAGCTTTGAGAGATTTTACGTGTTACTGAGGAATAAATCTACAATAAATGTCGTTGGTTGCGAATCCTATCAGATCAAATAGATTGATTGGAGTGACAGTTAAACGCAATGAGGAACTTACCAGAGCAAGGGGGTGTGATGGATGGCAGTTAAAGGAAGGGAGAAAAGCTGCAGATACGGTCAGATAGATGGGTTAACTCCAGGAAAGGTAGGAGGGGTAGGCAGGTTGTGTAGAAACTTCTGTGGCTCTCCCCATCTCAAACAAGTATGTTGTTTTGGAAAATGTAGGGAGTGATGGATTCTCAGGGGCATGTAGCATGACCAAGTTTCTGGTAGTGAGACTGGCTCTAAGGTAATGAGGTACATTGGGTTCCCTAACACAAGCGATCGATTGTGTTAGGGGACTCTCGATGAAGAGGCACAGATTAACGTTTCTGTGGCCAGCAGTGAAAAATCAGAATGGTGTGTTGCCTCCCTGGTGACAGGATCAAGGATATCTCAGGGAGGATGCAGAATGTTCTCACGGGGGAGAGGGGCCAGCAGAAGGTCATTGTACACATTGGAACCAACAACAGAGGAAGGGAAAAGGATGAGACTCTAGAGGGAGAATATAGTAAGTTAGGTAGGAATTTAAGAAGGATGTCCTCGAGGGTAGTAATATCTGGATTACTCCTGGTGCTACAACCTAATGAGGGTAGGAATAGAAAGATAGTGCAGAACAATGCATGGCTAAGGCGTTGGTGCATGGGAGAAGGATTCACATTTTTGGATCATTGAAATCTCTTCTAGGGTAGAAGTGACTTGTACAAGAAGAATGGATTGCATGTGAATTTGAAGGGTATTAAAATACTGGCAGGGAGATTTGCGAGAGCTGCCTGGGAGGATTTAAACTAGTAAGGATGTGAACATAGGAGGTATAGTTAGTAAGTTTGCAGATGACACCAAAATTGGAGGTGTCACCAAAATTGGAGCGAAGAAGGTTACCTCGGATTACAACGGGATCTTGATCAGATGAGCCAATGGGCCGAGGAGTGGCAGATGGAGTTTAATTTAGATGCTGCATTTTGGGAAAGCAAATCGTAGCAGGATTTATACAACTAATGGTAAGATCCTAGGGGGTGTTGCTGAACAAAGAGATCTTGGAGTGCAGGTTCATATCTTCTTGAATGTAGAGTTGCAGTTAGATAGGACAGTGAAGAAGATGTTTGATATGCTTTCATTTATTGGTCAGAGTATTGAGTACAGGAGCTGGGGGGTCATGTTGTGACTGTACAGGATTCGGCCACTTTTGGAATATTGAGTGCAGTTCTGGTCTCCTTCCAATTGGAAGGATGTTGTCAAATTTGACAGAGTTCAGAAAAGATTTACAGGTATGTTGCCAGGGTTGGAGGATCTGATCTATAGGGAGCTTGGGCTCTTTTCCCTGGAGCGTCGGAGGCTGAGAGGTGAACTTATAGAGCTATATAAAATCATGAGAGGAATGAATAGGATAAAAAGACAAAGTCTTTTCCCTAGAGTGAGGGAGTCCATAATTAGAGGCTTAGGGGAAAGATATAAAAGGGACCTAAGGGACAACTTTTTCATGCAGAGGGTAATGCGTGTATGGAATTAGCTAAAAGAGGAAGTGGTGGAGGCTGCTACAATTACAACATTTAAAAGGCATCGGATGGGTACATGAATAGGAAGGGTTTAGAGGGATATGGGCCGTGAGCTGGCAAATGGGACGAGATTAGGTTGGGATATCTGGTTGGCATGGATGAGTTGGACCAAATGGTCTGTTTTTGTGCTGTACATCTCTATGAATCTATGACTCTAAGTTTGAAGTCTCAATGAAAATGGCTTCTAGTGCCACAAAATTACTTCCACAATCCCTCCTTTTTTTTGCATAGAATCAAAAGAATCGGTCTGGAGCGTCTGCAAAAGGGGGCTTGGAGTATTATCTGGTGGTGGTGGTGGTGGTTCCGATTCAGATGGGTTCCCCACAGCGTTGGCAGGTTCAAACTCAGTGGCAATCTCACTCAGGAATTCTGCCTCATGGTCGGAGTTTCCATTGAAGGGGGTTTGAACAACAGTGAGTTTGGCCAACTGGAAGGATCATGGGATGGAGAGTAGCAGCAGTGAGCTGATACATGCATAGCATTTCTTAAGGAAGGTAATAAGAACTGAAAGAATAATAGAAGTAACAAGAAGCACAATAAAGCCTTGTAGGAGGGCGCTGCCCCAGGATCCGGACTGATCACTCATCCAACTCCATAGATCCCAATGCAAGCTGGTATCACAGGAATTGGAGGCTACCTTTCGAATGTGATTGGCGGAGGTTTGTGATGTCTTTGCTCAGGTCAGGAATATAGGTGCAGCAATCGGAGCCAATAATAGCCCATGCACCCGCCTTTTCAGCTCATAGATAATCTAGGGTGACTCTGTTTTGTAGGGCAACTGTGCAAATGGCTATCACCTCTGCACTTAGTTGTTCAAGGGCTGATGCCATGTCATTCCCTATTTCCTCAAGAATTGAGGCCATTATGTAGATAGGCCAACAAGAGGTGAGGCCACTTTGCATTTAGTACAGGGTAATGAATCAGGACAGGTATTAGATTTGGAGGTAGGTGAGCACTTTGGTGATAGCAATTACAATTCAGTTGCATTTAATTTAGCGATGAAAGAGATAGGTAAGTACCGTAGGGCAGGAATTATAGCTGGGGAAAAGGCAATTATGATGTGACTAGGCAAGATGTAAATACATAGGATGGGGAAGGAAACTGCAGGGAAAGGGCACAATTGAAATGTGGAACTTGATCAAGGAACAGCTACTGCATGTCCTTGATATGTATGTACCAGTCAGGAAGGGATGAAGGAAGTGGTCAAGGGAGGGAGCCATAATTCACTAAAGAAGTTGAATCTCTTGTCAAGAGAAAGAAGGAGGCTAATGTGTGGATGAGATGTGAAGGCTCAGTTCAGGTGCTTGAGAGTTACAAGTTAGCCAGGAAGGATCTAAAGAGAGAGCTGAGAAGAGCCAGGAGAGGGCATGAGAAGTCTTTGGCATTTAAGTTCAAGAAGAACCCTAAAGCTTTCTATTGGCCGGTCAGGAATAAAAGAATGACAAGAGTAAGATTTGGGCCAGTCAAGGACAGTACTTGGAAGTCATGTGTGGAGTGTGAGGAGATAGGGGATGCGCTAAATGAATATTTTTCATCAGTATTCACACTAGAAAAAGATAATGTTGTCAAGGAGAATACTGAGATACAGGCTACCAGACTAGATGGAAATGAATTTCCTAAGGAGGAGCTGTTAGCAATTCTGGAAAATGTGAAAATGGATAAGTTCCCCCGGCCGGATGGGATTTATCCTCAGATTCTCTGGGAAGCCGGGGGAGATTGCAGAGTGTTTGGCTTTGATCTTTATGTCGTCATTGTCTACAGGATAGTGCCAGAAGACTGGAGGATAGCAAATGTTGTCTTCTTGTTCAAGAAGGGGTAGAGACAACCCTGGTAATTATAGATCAGTGAGCCTTATTTTGGTTGTGGGTTAAGTATTGGAACGGATTATAAGAGATAGGATTTATAACCGTCTAGAAAGGAATAATTTGATTGGGGATAGTCAACAAAGTTTTGTGAAGGATAGGTCATGCCTCATAAACTTTATTGAGTTTTTTTTTAGATTAGATTAGATGTTTTTTAGATTAGATTACAGTGTGGAAACAGGCCCTTCAGCCCAACAAGTCCACACCGACCCGCCGAAGCGAAACCCACCCATACCCCTACATTTACCCCTTACCTAACACTATGGGCAATTTAGTATGGCCAATTCACCTGACCCTGCACATCTTTGGACTGTGGGAGGAAACCAGAGCATCCGGAGGAAACCCACGCAGACACGGGGAGAACATGCAAACTCCACACAGTCAGTCGCCTGAGGCGGGAATTGAACCCGGGTCTCTGGCGCTGTGAGGCAGCAGTGCCTTTGAGTTCTTTGAGAAGGTGACCAAACAAGCGGTTGAGGGTAAAGTGGTTGATGTGGTGTATATGGATTTCAGTAAAGCTTTTGATAAGGTTCCCCATGGTAGGCTATTGCAGAAAATACGGAGGTATGAGATTGAGGGCGATTTAATGGTTTGGATCAGAAACTGGCTAGCTGAAAGAAGGTGGTGGTTAATGGAAAATGTTCATCCTGGAATTCAGTTACTCATGGTGTACAGCAAGGATCTGTTTTGGGGCCACTGCTCTTTGTCATTTTTATAAATGACCCGGATGAATGCATAGCAGGATGAGTTAGTAAATTTACGGATGACACTAAAGTTGGTAGAGTTGTGGATAGTGCCGAAGAATGTTTAGATTACAGAGGGACATAGATAAGCTGCACAGCTGGGCTGAGAGGTGGCAAATGGAGTTTAATGCAGAAAAGTGTGAGGTGATTCACTTTGGAAGGAGTAATGGGAATGCAGAGTACTGGGATAATGGTAAGATTCTTGGCAGTGTGGATGAGCTAAGAGATCTTGGTGTCCATGTACATAGATCCCTCAGAGTTGCCACCCAGGTTGATAGGGTTGTTAAGAAGGCATACAGTGTGTTAGCTTTTATTGGTAGAGGGATTAGGTTTTAGAGCCATGAGCTCATGTTTCAGCTGGACAAAATTCTGATGCAGCCGCACTTTGAGTATTGCATACAGTTATGATGGCCGCATTGAAGGATGTGGAAGCATTGGAAAGGGTGCAGAGTAGATTTACTAGGATGGAGGGAAGGTCTTATGAGGAAATATTGAGGGATTTGATACTGTTTCCATTAGGGAGAAGGTTGAAAGGCGACTTAATTGAGTAATACAAGATAATCAGAGGATTCGATAGGGCGGACAGTGAGAGCCTTTTTCCTCGGATGGTGATGGCTAGCACAAGGGGACATAGCTTTAAATTGAAGAGTGATAGATAAAGGACAGAGAGCAGTGGTAATTTCTTTACTCAAAGAGTAGTAAGGACGTGGAATACCCTGCCGGCAACAGTAGTAGACTTGCCAACTTTTAGGGCTTTTAAATGGTCATTGTATAAAAATATGGATGATAATGAAATAGTGTAGGCTAGATGGGTTTTGGACTGTGCTGTAGTATTCTATGTTCTATGAGTCTAGCTTCCTTTATTAGCCAAGGGGTTCCATAAAGGGGGAAAGATAATGGCAAAGAGCCCCTCAGCTTCACTTCAGGTTCTCTTGGTATGAGGTTAACGTATTTCGAATGGGGAGATGTATGAGTGGTAACTGAGGGGAATCACATGCCCTTGATAGCAACTCCCAGTCTAGGAGAGTGGGATCCAGGGCTGTGCTTTGTGGCTGAAATGAAATAGGTGCCATTATCCGTTTTTAAGTAAGTAGACTGAATTTTAGTCCAAGGAGTTTTGAACGTGGCTCTTGTAGTCGGCTCAGAATACTCCCAGAGGAAATTGATTGGGGTGAGGAGCAGGGAATGGCTACATTTACTGGTTCCAGCATTCTATCCAGACTTGGGGCTGTATTTAAAGCAGATGGTCCCCATGTGTGTACCTTCACCTGTGATATTAGTGTGAAAGGTTGTAGTGAGGTTGGAACCAACCTTCATATTTTTCCATATTATAACATACGGACTCCCAGGTGAACTTATCATTGGTGACATAAATGGTCCCATCAGGGTCTCGCATAAAAGAGTTGTGAGACTCCCTTTCAGACTGATCTCCCCCAAATGGATAATTCCAATGATCGTTTTTGTTCCAACTACCATTCAACTGTTTTGGATTCACTAAATGGAATGGTTCCCGGGGGATCACTTCCTTAGAGTGGACAGGGATATGTGCACATGCCCAGCAACCAGAGAGGTTAATCTTCTGTTTGTAAATGTGAATCATATGAAGAAAGGTATTAACCAATAACCGAATTCATGATGTTGTCTCTTCTATCCACCTCATGCCCAGTCAGTGTAAATAAGGCAAAGAGGAACACAGAGATCAATCCGGTGATTAATCTGCACATTCCGCAGCAGGCAGGTGAGCTGGCAATGTCTGGCAATGTCTGCTCGGGTTCCACCGGGGGTGGTGCTCTCCTGCCTCAGGTTCCGTGTGTTCACTCGGGTCTTCCCCTGACCTTGACTGCCGTGCGGGTGACTTGCAGAATAAGATACGAGCCTTTCCACTGAGGCTCCAACTTTCCCTTGGTCCCAATTCCAGGCTTGGCATACCTGTGAATGTAAACTTTGAAAAGTTTTGTTTAACTTATGCAGATATTTTCACACCAAAGTTTGGAAGAAGATTTGTAGCTCGGGTGCTCGTTGTTGTGGTTCTGTTCGCCGAGCTGGGAATTTGTGTTGCAGATGTTTCATCCCATGTCTCGGTGACATCCTCAGTGGTTGGGAGCCTCCTGTGAAGCGCTTCTGTGATCTTTCCTCCAGCATTTATAGCAGATACAAATCACTATAAATGCCGGAGGAAACATCACAGAAGCGCTTCACAGGAGGCTCTCAAGCACTGAGGATGTCACCGAGACATGGGACAAAACGTCTGCAACACAAATTCCCAGCTCGGCGAACAGAACCACAACAATATTTTCACACCTTTTAAAGCACTGTTGTAGCAATATTATCAGTCATTGGGATGATTTTGATCACTCTACTAAATACATCTATTACTAGACAATTTTTAAAACAATGTACTCGAGATAATTCTATAAAATCAAGTTGTAGAGAAGTAGAAGGGCCCACTCGGCAACGGGGTGGTTCCAGACGGCAGGGGCATCCATGTAAAACATGGTCATTTTCTTTTACAAATCAACCATGCTTCAGCTCTTTTCTTAGCTGCTTTCTGGAAGTTCGGGTGCCACCAAGTTTGTAATAAAAGTATTAACCATTCCTTCCTTTCCCAGGCGTGTACAATTATACACAGAATCAATGAGGGTAGAAGCAAAGAAGGAATACAAACTTGTCGCGCAGGGGTCACCCATAGCTTGGTTTGAGTATTGAGGGAGCATCCCATTTGAGTCCATTGTTTGTGCTGTTCAGCAGGGTCACCCCCGCTGTAATTTCTGTGTCTTACCCAGGTCTGGCATACCTGGCCTTATATTGTGTCTAACCCGGTTTGCATACCTGGCCTTATATTGTGTCTAACCCGGTTTTGCTGGGAACTAAATGGGGCCAGAAGTTTGCACCTACCTGCTCATTTCCTTTGGAGGCTGTGTCAGTTGCTTCAGCATGAGCCGAACATTTGATAATGCCAGACTGGTTGGACAAAACCAGTAAGCTCTAAGGTAACGATAAGGACACTTCACTCCCCAGTGGCCATACCTCCCACAGTTACAGCAAGGGCCTGCCATTCAATCCTGGGAGAATTAGCTGTTTTGTTCCCAGTCCCAAAGGTGTAGTACTGGGGCCTGCCTGTCCCTCTTCCAGGGTCCCTTCAGGAAAGGGTTGCTCAGTAGTGGTTGCTGGATGGGCATCTGAGGTAGATTCCACCCCCAGTGGGTATGCTGGTCTCTATCAACCACATCAGGGTTGGCACACAGGGTATATGGCTCGCGAGGTCATGGACATATTTGGGGTTATTTTTCCCTGTAACTTGGATCGTGGTTTGCTCTGGCTCTGGCCATCCCAATAGAATACCACCACTCATCTCTTTTGAGACCGGGAATTCTTGGACCAGTTCATATTGTTTGTCTGGATCATATCAGTGACACCACATTGCAAAAACATAACATTAGACAAAGGTGAGTCAGCTTCAAGATTAAAGGCTTGATCACCTGCAAATGTTCTGTAACAGGGCACAAGCTGTTCCCAATAATCACCTTCTGACTCCCAGGGTTTGGGATTGCATTCCAGTCCATCACCAATGTTTACAGGTTGTTGTTCAGATCATTCTAACGACTGGGTTGAATGGTCTGCCTGGGCATCATTGTTGGGGAATCTCTCCTTCAAGTCCCCGTAACTGTGGACAGGCCCAGCACCACCCTGGCCACTTGGTAACTTCTGCAGGGACAGGATAATATAGCAAAGAGCAAACAAGGAGGAGTGGCATTGTCCTTGGGACATACTGAGCAAATAAAGCCAGTTTCTCCTTGTGGCCAGGGGCTTTATTCATTAACATTACTCTGTTTCCCGGGACAGGTACTGGTTAAGGGTGGTCCAGGCCGCTCATCCCAATGATGTTGGCTATGAAGCCGGTGACTGATAGTGGATCCTTTATCTTCAGAGTAAGGGGAAGGTTTGGGAATCGGGGGTGTGCGGGGGACTATCAGGAGATGTTAGGGACTCAGCGGGTATTCTGGAATCAAATCCCCATTCCTCATCCCTATCAGTGTCATCGCCTTTCATAAATAGTGTCGGTATGCCAGACATAGGTTCAGGATCCCAAGTAGAACTTAGTTCTTTTTACTGCGCTTTTACTTCAACTCCTTTTTTTACGCTCTACTTCCAACACATTCCATCAGATTGCCTCCTTTTATTGCTAATGGGATGTACAATGCTCAATTTGTTTTAAGGGAGGGTCCAAGTGAACACTAATCAATGCAGCCATGCTTCAAATTAACCATGAGGCACTGATACAGATTTTCGACAATGTAGTAAGGTATAAAAACCAAACAATCTTGTCCATTAATTCTAATTATGTAATTCAGGACTAATAGAAATGGTTTAAAAATATTGACTAATTTAACCATATTCTGTAATTGAGAGATGGAAACTAAACAAGTGGCTGAGACATTTCACTGTTAATTAATAAGAACAAACGGATTTTCATGTCACAAAAATGATGTAAATCTACTTAGGGTTGTATACATTAAATTGTATCAGAATTGCTCTATTACGTGCATATTCCACTCAGCTATTAAATTACAAGTTTTCTTCCTATTGAGTACAAATTCTGTTAAGAGTCTTCAATATAAACTGGAATTTCACTTATTAAAAATCTAAGTTTCCAACTCTGAAATCCATTATAATTACCTGGTTCGAATCTCTCAATTTAGGTCTTAAGTTTGGTTCTTTAAGTGGTTCTGATAATCATTGCTCATTTCTATTATTACAGGCTGCGAAATGACTGCAGTTGCATTCCTAAATGTCTTGTCTACTCAAATTTATTTTTGAGAATGTGATGAGGTTTATGGTAACAAAATGTTTCTTATGCACAAATAATGACTAATCTAAAGACACAGATATTAACAATAGCATCTTTGTTACATGAATTTTACAAAATAATGTTGAGCTGAAACCTCAATTCTCAGTGAGGAAGGGAAATTGAACTAGAATAAAGCTACAGCTGGCACTCTGTACTCACATACAGAAGATTTTCTGAGAGAAAACATTTTCAGCCAGTGGGTGGTGTGGGGCTGGAATGTTTGCCTGGGAGGATAGTGAGCAAAGGGTTCAGATACACACTTCCTTGAAAGTGCTGTCACAGGTAGACAGGGTGGTGAAGGTAGTGTTTGGCACGCTTGCCTTCATCGGTCAGAGCACTGAGCGTAAGAGCTGGGATGTCTTGTTGGTGAGGCCACTTTTAAAATACTGCATACAGTTCTGGATGGCCTACTATAGGAAGGATATTATTAAAGTAGAAAGGATTCAGAAAAGATTTATTTGGAGGTTACCAGGACTGAACAAGTTACAAGGAAAGACTGGACATGCTTGGAATTTACCCCCAGGTGATGTGGTGCCAATCGAGTGGGTTGCTTTGTCTTGAGTGGTGTCAAGCTTCTTGAGTGTTGTTGGAGCTGCATCCATCCAGGCAAGTGGGGAGTATTCCATCACACTCCTGACTTGTGCCTTGTAGATGGTGGATAGACTTTGGGGTGTCAGGAGGTGGGTTACTTGCTGCAGTATCCCTAGTCTCTGACTTGCTCTTGTAACCACTGTGTGTATGTGGCATGTCCAGTTGAGTTTCTGGTCAATGGCAACCCCAAGGATGTTGACAGTGGGGAATTCAATTATGGTAATGCCGTTGAATGACAAAGGGTTAGATTGTCTCTTATTGATGATGGTCATTGTCTGGCATTTGTGTGGCCTGAATATTACTTGCCACTTGTCGGCCCAAGCCTGGATATTATCCAGATCTTGTTGCTTTTGAGCACGGATTGATTCAGTATCTGAGGAGTCATGAATGGTCCTGAACACTGTGCAATCATCAGTGAACATTCTTACTTCTGACCTGATGACAGAGCAGCTGAAGATTGTTGGGCCTCATGAGGGACTCCTCGGGGAGTCCTGTGTGACTCCTACAGAGATGTCCTGGAGCTGATGATTGACCCTCAACAACCACAACCATCTTCCTTTGTGCCAGGTATGACTCTAACCAGTGGAGTGTCTGCCCCCCGATACCCAGTTTTGCCAGGGCTCCTTGATGCCATTCTTGGTCAAATGCAACCTTGATGTCAAGGGCTGTCACTCTCACCTCACTTCTGGAATTCAGTTCTTTTGTCCATGTTTGTACCAAGTCTGTAATAAGTCTGGTGTTAGCCCTCTTCAACACATTATCTGGGCTGACACCAATTGTTAAAGTTAACCTGAGATGTAACTTTTTAAAAAAGTTTTGTGATTTACATATGAAAGAAGTGAAATTAACATGGTCATTCTATCAGATGAGAGACTTAACAAACAAACAAGATATTTTTCAATATATAATTTCAGTTACATCACACTGTAAACATTTGCTATAAATTCTGTGTCTTACAATTGTGTCCTCCACAGCCATCTGATGAAGGAGCAGCGTTCCGAAAGCTAGTGTGCTTCCAATTAAACCTGTTGGACTATAACCTGGTGTTGTGTGATTTTTAACTTTGTACATCCCAATCCAACTCAAGACTTCCTATTCATATACATATCCAGATGCTTTTTAAATGTTGTAATTGTACCAGCCTCCAGCACTTTCTCTGGCAGCTCATTCCATATACGCACCACTCTCTGCATGAAAATGTCATCCTTTTGATCACTTATAAATCTTTCCCCTCTCACACTAAACCTATGCCATCTAGTATTGGACTTTTGTACCTTGAAAAAAATATATTGTTTATTTACACTATCCATGTCCCTCATGATTTTATAAACCTTTCTAAGATCACCCCTCAGACTCTGACACTCCAGGGAAAATAGCCCCAACCTCTTCCTCTAGCTCAAACCCTCCAAACCTGGCAACATTGTAAATCTTTTCTGCTACCCAAGTATCACAACATTGTTCCTTACGCAGAGAGATCTGAACTGAATGCAATATTCTAAAAGTGTCCTTTACAGCCATAACATGACATCTTAGCAACTATACTCAATTCACAGACGAATAAAGTCAAGTGTGCCAAATGTTTTCTTCAAGGACCTGTTTATCTGTGACTCCACTTTCAAGGAACTATGAATCTGCACTTCAAGGTGCCTGTGTTTGGCAATCATATCTTACCAGTAAATGTGTAAGTCCCGCTTTGATTTGCCTCACCAAAATTCAGCACCTCACATTTATCTAAATTAAACTCCATCTGCCATTGGCTCATCTGATCCAGGTCCCATTGTATTCTGAGGTAACCATCCTCACTGTCTACACAACCACCAACTGTGGTGTCATCTGCAAACTTACTAAACATACCTACATGGCAGATGAAGTCCAATGTGGAGAAGTGTGAGGTGATAGATTTCGGGCAGAAGAACAGTCAATAGACAATTTGGCATCCAAATCAAAAAGGGGTTTACAGGAGCAGAGTGTACATGGACTTATGGAGTCTATGTTGGCAGGACAGGCTGAGTCAACATCTTATAAAGAACGCTGTCTCCTGGTCCTTGTTCACAGTGACAGAGACTGCGAGATCAGTGAGGTGTTGTGTTTTTATAAGGCACCAGTTCAGCTGGAGCATCGTTTCCAGTTTTGGAAACCACACGATCAGAAGGATTGTGGAGACAATCAAGATAAAGTCAAACAGGTTTACAAGAAAGCTCCTGGGGATGAGCATGCTCAGTTTGTTTCATCGCTTGGAGGAGTTAGAGCTGGTTTCCTGAGGAAGACTTGGCTGAGGAAGGATCAGAGTGAAGTCTACAAAATGATGTGAGGCCTGGGCTGGATTAGAGGAGAATAAGGGTCTCACTCACAAAGAGACTGAGTCCAAGAGGCACCAGATTGAAAGAACTTGGTTAAAGCTGCTGAAGTAAGATGAGGAAAATACTGATTTTGTTTGAAATAATATTGAAACATTTATAAATGTTTACAAAGGCAACAAATTATTTGATGATACCCTCTCAGGACTCTTTGGCATCCCCAGATTGGAAAAGGAAGAATGTAAAGAGTTAGTTTTGTATCTCTTCCCATGACATACATGATATTTCTATCTGTGGAGCAAGACCCAAGATGCAGTTTCGTAACCACTTCCAAACCTTACACCTTTAATCTCCACCAGCACTAACATCCCTCACTATTTCTGTAATCTCCTCCAACCCCATTAATACTTCCCCATCTCAAACCTTCTCCAGCTAGTACATCCTTCCTCATCACTGTAAGCTCCTCCAAAATCGACACTCCCATCTCTGTAACCTTTTCCAGCCCCATCTCTCTCACCTCCTCCAGGCTCTAAGCCCTGCCTTATCTTTGTATCCCAACTCCAGTCCATGCACACTCTGTCATCTCCTTTAGCCCTAATACCCTTCATTAGCTCTGGAACCTCCTCCAGCATCTACATCCCTCCCTGTCACTGTAAACACCTCCAGCCTGTACATCCTTCCCTATTTCTTCACCTTCAACAGCCCCTAAACCCTTCCCCATCTGTCACCTTCTGCAGCCCCAACACCCCTCCCTATCTTATCTCTGTAATCACCTCCAGCCCTTACACCCCTCCCTATCTCTGTAATCTCCTCCAGCCCTACATCCCTCCCTATCTCTGTAACTTCCTCCAGTCTCCAAAACACCACCTAATCACTGTAATCTTCTTCAGAATCCACACCCTGTCCTATATGTCATCTCCATCAGCCCCTATATGCCTTCATATCTCTGTAACCCCCTCTAGACCTTATAACCCTTCCCCTATCTCTGTCACCTCTATCAGCCGTTACGTGCCTCACTATCTCTGTGACCCCCTCCAGTCCCACGCCCCTCCCAATCTCTGTAACTTCCTCCAAGATCTCTCAGACCATCACTCCCAGCAAACTACCCAGCCTTCAGGACAACTGCAACCACAACACCACACAGCCCAATCATGGCAACCTCTGCAACACGTCAGATCATCAACATGGATACTGCCATTACACATGGTAACACTGCTCACCACATACATGGCAGGTACTCATATGACTCAGCCAATGATGTCTAACTCATACACTACAAGCAAAGATGCCCTTAGGCATGGAATATTGGTAACACCATATAGATACTATGACAACGGATGAATGGACACCGCTCAGCAATCACCAGACAGGAATGTTTCCTCTCAGTCGGGGAACACTTCAGCGTTAGGGACATTCAGTTTCCCATCTTTGGGTCAGCATTCTCCAAGATGACCTTTGAGATACATAACATTCTAGAATCACCAAGCAAGTTCTGGACCCAGGAAGACAACTTCAACCATGATCTTGGGGTTGACATTTAACCCCACATATGACATTTAACCCCACTATACTATTGTGTATTAGTACAATCTTTGTTACTGTTTCGCTTTGACACCATCACCTTGATAACTTGCTATGACCCCTCTACATTATTTAGTTTGGAGAGTTTCGATTATTCGTTAATATGCTGAGACCCTTGGGTGCGACTCTTATGCCTCTCTCGTTATTCCAGCTGTTTGTTTTGACTCCAGAGCTACCTTTTGCATCGTAGTCACTTATTCTTAATTTTTGTTATTATCTCTCTGCCTCAATTACTCGAATCACAGGTCACGCCTTCACTCGTTATTCAGCTGATGACACTTCACTCACAATGTCTGACACTTTTGATCACCTCAACTTGTTATTCAGCATGTCGACACTCCACGCATACCATTTGCACAATCTTTTGATCTCTGCACCTGTGTGCCCCCCTCCACTTCACCTGAGGAAGGAGCAGTGCTCTGAAAGTTTGCGCTTTCAAATTAACCTGTTGGACTATAACCTGGGGTCATGTGACTTCTCACCCTGTCCACAATTGGCACCTGCATAACCATGAGAGTACATCGTCCAATAAGATCCAGTCTTTACTAAAGTAGGAGGGTGTTCGTAAACATCAAAACATTCGAAAATCGATCTGAGAAAGAAGTCGAAAGTTTAGAGAAAAGTTTGGAACTTGTGTGTACTTCACTTTCCAACTTTATTTTCAAACAGAAACCTGTGCTGTAAAAAGCTTGCTCCCAAAACGTACAAAGTTTGACTGACATCTCATTCGAATTAGAAGTTCAGAAATTCTTTAACGGGGGAGGGGGGAGGAAGGAAAGGGTAAGCACAAAAGATACGAGAAATACCTTGTCCATATGCTCAGAATAACTTATTTTTTGAAAAGTGGACGTGAAAATAAAGTATAAAAAACATTTTTAAGCAATAAAAATGTAAAAGTCAGTTTGAAAGTTTCAGTTCCCGAAAACAGTCGGTAAAATGACAATATGAAGTCACGTCGTGATTCGGTACCCCTCCATCTCAGACAACAGAGTTAAACCTTATTGCCGACAGCTTTTCAAATATTTTTATCACACAAAGGCCACATTGCAAGACTTTCAACAAGTCAGCATTTTGGATAGTTCTAAATTTGTTCATTTTTTTTACATCTGATTAAAATAATCCAGCAGATCAAAGATGTGGAAGGAATTCAAAATGTTCAGAGAGCGTGCTCAGTACCAGCTGGTACACAACGTTAGTCAGGTCCCAAGCTCGGGAATGTTATCTTTATGTTTTGTAGGTTGATACTAACTGCTTTAGTGGCTTCATTACGTGAGGTTTATAAAACTATAAAGGGTATCGATAAGATGAATAGGCAGGGTCTTTTTCCCAGAATAGGGGAGTCCAGAACTAGAGGGCATAAGTTTAAGGTGAACGGGGAGGCAATTCAAAGGGACTGAAGGGGCAACTTGTTCACAGTGAGGGTGGAGCTGTAATAGAATGAGCTTCCAAAGGAAGTGGTGGAGGCTGGTACAATTACAGCATTGAAAAGGCATCCGGGTGAGTACATGAGAGGAAGGATTTAGAAGGATTCGGAGAGCAGACATTTGAAACTACTTCAGTTCAGGATATTTGGTTGGCACAGACAGGTTGGACTGAACGGTCTGTTTCCATGCTGTTTGACTCTATTGAAGCAAGAAATTAGGGAATGAAATTTGATTAGATTACTTAAAGTGTGGAAACAGGCTCTTCGGCCCAACAATTGCACACCGACCCACCAAAGCGCAACCCAAACAGACCCATTCCCCTATATTTACCCCTGCCCCTAACACCACGGGCAATTTAGCATGGCCAATTCACCTGACCTGCACATTTTTGGACTGTGGGAGGAAACCGGAGCACCCGGAGGAAACCCGGGCCAGACACAGCGAGAATGTGTAATATCCACACAGACAGTCGCCTGAGGTGGGAATTGAACCCGGGTCTCTGGCGCTGTGAGGCAGCAGTGCTAACCACTGTGCCACCCTAAATGTGCCCTTCTGAAGTATATAGGTCAGTTACGGATTAGTTAGGATATTCCCATCTCAAAGTGGGCACTGTTGGAAATTGGGCTCTGTTTAAAACTAAATTTCCTAATATTTACTGAGGAGCATCAGGGTGCATTTAAATGCAAATGCAGCAACAATTAACTCTCCACATTTCTCTCACACACACAGACACCCCCCACCCCACCCCGGCGTGCGTGCACACATACTGACACACACGCAATTACACAGACACACACGGTCACAGACATTCCTGATGAAGGGCTTACGCCCGAAACGTCGATTCTCCTGCTCCTATGATGCTGCCTGACCTGCTGTGCATTTGCAGCACGACATTCTCGACACGCACAGATACACGTCCACATGGACACGCAAATATACAGACACACAGATACACACAGACTCCCACACACACATAAACACCGACACACACACACACGCACCCCCCTCACATTCTCACTCTCTCCTTCTCTCTCACACACACACTCTCATCCAATTCATCACTCTCCCTCCCTCTCTTCCTCTGTGTGTGTGAATGAAAACAAAAGGGAAGCATCACAGAGGGCGAGAGGTCCCATTGACGACTATCAACAATTTCTCTGGTGTCACATGCTCCCTTTTCTCAGTGCATTGTTTGGGAAAAGAAGCAGTTGGCGTTCTTGGAAAGAAGGGCAAACAACCCCTCAGTTAAGGTGGGCATCATACTCGCATCGTGAGCATCTGCCCGTGGTCATTGGCCAAAAGGGTTCCAATAGGTGACTAACAGTGCCCAGAGGGCCAGCCTCCAACGTACTGTCAATGGGAGATGGGTGGGAGAGAGGGAACAGAGAGGGGAGAGGGAGAGAGAGAGAGTTGGGAGAGAGGAGAGAGTATGAGAATGGAAGAGACAGACAGACAGGGAGAGGAAGATACAGCATCAGAAGGCAGAAAGAGAAGGGGAGAGTTAGAGAGGGAGGAAGAGATGGAGATGGAAAGAGAGGTGAGACAGTGGGATGTGAGAGAAATTTCTTGATGAAGTGAATAAACTCTGTCAGTGAGCTGTGACCACAAACTTCCCAAATCCACCAGCAACAGGCAGTGAAGAATGGAGGTTTTAGTCAAAGGCGAGGGAGAATTTGTCCTGATGCCCTAGCAATTATCTCGCCCATAACCAACAGCACCTGGGAAAAATAAATTCAATGTGGTCACGATGGCATTGTTGTTGTGGCATCAGTTCAGAACTGATAGTGCTCTTCTGTGTTCTCAAACAGTTGGAGGCACTGGATGGTAAAAGTATGTCTCTGGATAAGGGCAGGATGATGTGTCATTAATAGATAGCAGTCACTCATCATCAGCGACAAACCGAACTATACAGAAAACATTGTTTCCCCAGAGACTGGTGGGCGGTCAGGGCCATGAGTAATGCTGACCAATGTGGGCAAACCTAATAGTGTTCCCCCTTGTATCCCCCTGCACTGTCTTATGTCACGATCTGGACACTGGTAATGGCTGTCCTGGTGCCCATCAGGCTGGGGTGCCCCAGTCGATGCCACCTTGAGCAGTCAAGCTGTGGATATGGGTGCTGGCTGTGCCATGCTGGGGTTGGAAGGTGGGGAGATTGTGCCTGACGTTGGGAGTAGTGCCCGAGATGTGGCTTGGTGGTGATGGTGGGGTCAAGCTGTCCCTGCGACCCTCCAGGCTGTGGAAGTGGGTAATGTGAAAGCGGATCTCCAGCTGGTGGACCATACGGCGGAGGCTGCTGAAGGTGAACATGGTTTCAATGAGCAGGAAAGCAATAAAGACCAGATTCACACCGTACTCCAGGGGCAGCACCATGAACCGTGGGTTACAGCAATCAAACAGCGTCATGGGGATTTGCAGCAGCAAGCTCAGCAACCAGAAACCAGCCAACTCTGGTACCTGTGGGAACAGGGAGGGGGAGATAGAATGGGGAGGGAGGGGAGAAAACAAGAGAAACTCAGGTACAGCAATCACAGAATGGCCAGTT
>NW_025214936.1:125-7295 GCF_004010195.1 Chiloscyllium plagiosum
TTGTTGTTGTTGCCCATCACAGATCTTGTTTAAGGGCCTGATAATCTGGTGGCGGGGAATAACACTGACTTAACTGTTAGTCTAAAGTCTCCTCATCCTCCTATGTGTGTGGACGGGTTCTTGGTTTACATTCTTCGGGCTGTTTAACCATCGTTTGTTTGTGGTATTCCACTTGGTGCTTATTATCTACAAATTGCTGCGGCTTTACTTTCTTTTTCTTTCTTGCATAATTTTCTTTAATAGTTTTCTCCCTTCTCTTTTTGGCTTCCCTTTTCCAATTTCCCAAAACTGCCCAGTTTAACTGTTTCTTACTTTTACTGAGTGGGTCTCTATTTCATAGACACTCTTCAAAATAGAATATTCTTCCCAAGTTGAATCACCTATCAAATGGAAATGGCTGGCGGATATCTTTAGTCTACTTTGTCCAATTTTCTAAATGGTTATTTGATGTCTGTCCGCAGATTTGTAGGGCTTCAGTATCTTTACGTGGGGATTTGCTAGCGTTGACACAACTCCATTTTTGTACTATACGTCCTTGACATGGTTGAGGAGGTGTAAAATTTCCTCGGTCACAGGGTTCCATTTTTGCTGGCTCCCACTGGTGGTGTCGACGTCCACTTAATTGGTCATCCTCTGGTCCAGATGAGCTCTTACTTCAGGCTGAGTATGGATGTTTGAGATATTTATTGGACACGAACAGCTCGTTTTCTCAGTGACTGAGTTCTAAGATTCCAACTCAAACACTGTGCTCAGAATCCCAATTCCAGCTGTTTTAAAAAAAAGTTAGTTCCCTAAATCTCACAAAAATCACAGTTGCAATTAAACATACAATCCTTCAGTCCAATAACTCAACTGAATTCTCAGACAGCATTGCCCGCTCCCACCAGTCTGAGTACCTAACATTGCTTAAAATTCTTGAGTATCAGACAACAAACAACTCAGATTAACAACAGTCTCGGTATTGGTTTTGCTGCTGGCTGAGTATCAAAACAAGATACTTATCATGCAGGCATTTAACTGTGGTTTGGTATATGTTTGACAGCCGCTGACTTGCTTAACGAAATCACAGTGTTAAATAATTAGCATTGGTTGGTATATTTTTAACAGCTATTGACAGGTTGAGAAAAAAAAAACTCTCAAAACTTCAGTTACTCTATTCCAAACCTCAGTAACCGTCATATTGCTTTAACAGCTGTGGACCTTTCTAGCATACACGTTGTAATTTAAAAAATAACTCTGGACATTAGTTGCATTTCAGAATCTCTATTCAAACGTTCAGTCACTGTTCATATCTCTTAAATAGCGTGGTCCCTTCAAGCGTGCACCGTTCTAATAAAACAAATGTAACTCACTCTTTATTAATGGTAACCAGACCTGGTTTGTTTCCAGAGCAAAGTCTCACCAGACCGCATCTATGGGACAGTTCGAAGGAGAGATGGTAAATGAAGCGTGGAAATGAACCTTATTGACCGCAGTACCTTTGCAGACCCACACAGGCAGTAATCCCATGCCATCAAATGACAAAATTCAATTGGCGATCGAGGGTCACTGTTTGCCGGCTCAGGGTTCCATCTTGGAAGGTGACATTGTTCCACGCTTTTTCTCTGTAAACAGCAAGCAATCTCGATGCAACCTACAAAATAACTGCTGAAGTTTTTACCGACATGAAACAAGGCTAAGACAAGTGGATGGCACGGTGGCACAGTGAGCAGTACGGTGGCACAGTGGTTAGTACTGCTGCCTCACAGCGCCAGAGACCCGGGTTCATTCTCCCCGTGGCTGCGTGGGTTTTCTCCGAGTGCTCCGGCTTCCTCCCACGCTCCAAAAATGTGCAGTCAAGTGAATTGACCATGCTAAATTGCCCGTAGTGTTAGGGGCAGGGGTAAATGTAAAGGAATGTGTCTGGTTGGGTTGCGGGATGGTGTGGACTTGATGGGCGGAAGGACCTTTTTCCACACTGTAAGTAATCTAAAACAAAGTGCTTGAATTGTTCAAAACCATTATTTGTGCATGGGCAGAGGTTCTATAAACTTATAAAAACCAATGTCCGAAGACTTATTCTAATTACAGTCTTTGATAACAAAAATCATGGGGGAGTTCATGCATGACTTTTTCATTTTAGTAGTAAGTGCAGTTCAGTTAAAATGCCATGCTGGTACAGAATGAATGGAGCGACAGTTTTACATATAGATAGTGAATATATTCTAGATCACAGTTTGATCAGATCATAGAAACTGCTTTCCTTCCCGGGAATTCTCGTCAAAAAGGCCTATACTGGCTAACGTTCTTGAATTATGACCACAAGATGTCAGCGTGAAGAACAAGTTCGCAGTTTTAAAGTGGTTACTGAGTTTTGCTTTCAGATAAATACCTTTATTGTTCGTAATAATACATGTTAAGCCTTAAACTATTTTGTCCTTTCTGTAATCTGTAAATTTTTCCATGTTTCATGCTGGCCTAGTAAGCCAGTTTTATTAATCTTATTGAATGGCAGAGCAGACTCAGTTGGGGTGAATGGCCTACTTTTCATAATTTGCAAGTTGGTAGCGAGTGACTCACCAGTTCATAATATCTACTGGATGCATCACAGCAAATAGCCAAGACTACTTGGCAGCACGTCCAAAAACATGATTCAATCACAAAGAAAGACAAGGGCACCAGATGCTTGGCAACACCAATATCTGCAACGTCCCATGCAAGCCATGCACCATTCTGAGTTTGAAATGTGTTATTAATCTTGCACTGTTGCAGGGCTCACTCTTTATCATCTGCTTCTGACTGGAGACTAATTAATGCATTTGATTAATTCCAGGATATCTTCTTCAATTAAGTATTAAGCACAAAATTCACCTTGTCAGCTTACTTCAGTCAAAATAAAACGTAATCAATCAGAGGATGAGCAAGTACTTTTGAAATTCATAACCCAGGCCAACGTAGTGATGCGTGTAGACCTCTTCTCCTCTCCCCTGTAGGGTCACAATACCTCAGAAGTGGCGAGGCAATCAAATTTATTTGACAGATCATAGACAAAGAAACATATACCTCTAAGAAAAGCTTTCCAGTTATTAATTTTTCCTACATCTTCTAATCACGGGAATATCCATCAGTAACAGGAGACCACTCAGTCCATTAAACCCTTCAATCATTTAATTCGACCAGGACTGACCCTTTATTCAGATCCATTGAAGCACTTAACAAAAATCTAACATCCGATTTGAAGATGTTCAGTTGGTTCTCTCAATCTCTCTCACACCGACTATCTCCCTCACCCCTCTCTCTCACCACTCTCTCTCTCATCCCTCTCTCTGTCTCACCCCACTCTCTCTTACCCGTCTCTCTCACCCTCTCTCTCTCACCCCTTCTCTCTGTTGAGACGTAGCACGCAGTTTGTTAATATGAATTCACCATAACCCAATTGACGAATTGGGGACATTGTCTGTAAAGCGCAATTTTTTAGAACATGAATTGGCTGTAACACGATTACATCATTAGCACTTTAAGCGCTGTTTCTGAAGTGTGATTATTCTATAAAACGGGGTTGCATAAGAAAGCAACCAACATTCTCTCGAATAATTCTTGTTGAAAAGATCAATCAACACAAAGTTCGCTGTGACCATTCTGACAGCTACAAGAGGGCACAATTTTTTGTGATTCCTCTGAATCCCTATTTCATGCAAATCCACATTCCGCAAAAGACAACTGAATTTTCCACATTATTTCATTGATGACGAGTATATGAAGAGCTTCGATTGTATTGCAGACTCTCGGGGTTTTTGTAAAAAGAAACAAGAAACTGTTCAGACGTGTTATGAGACACCCCTGAAGTAGGTGGATTTCTATCTAACCTTCTGGCGCAAAGGTAGGTACTCTACCACTACAACACAAGATGCTGCAAAATCTTTCCTTACGGAGGACTTCAAGTCTAATAACTATTTATCAAGTTGTTCAGGCATGTTATGACAAATCACTGCATTACGTAGAATGACAATCTATACCTTTTAGGCAGGAGTTTAGGACATGATCACTGCAGGAGTGTGAAGGGTAAGGTCTACCAGAACACTTAACAAACAAAATGGATTTTTTTCTGATGAAATCGAATGAAAGACAAAACAAGACTTAGAACCCTTCATGTATGGGCTGTGGAAGGAGGCAGTCAAGCAGCTAAGTTAATGTTTACAATAATAAAAGCATTATTCGCCCTTAATGGGAGTTGGATGGGGTTCACAGTTCACAAGTAATGAACTTAAATGTGTTTCCAGAGAGATAGCTTCAGTGATTCATTGCCAGAACGACTAATAACAACATTTCTCGACTTAAGAACATTTTCTATCATTACTATTAAAGAAAGGCTATACTACACTAATTCTCACTTGACCGGGAGGATATCCAGTACATTTTTAGTTGTAGCATAATCTTTACGCATTAAACGCAGATGTAGAATGAAACCATTGTTCATTAACACTGTTATTAAGTTTTCCTCCAGGTTTATTTTTAATCATCTCAGAGTTCAGGATTCGCACCTGAGAAGTTTTGACAGTAAGATGAGAAGCAAGTCCATCTCCTGATGCCGACAGGGTGGAGAAATTAAAAACAGCAAATTGATGCAGGAACAATTTTCATTTGTATAGGTTTATGACATAACAGAAACATTACACAATGCTTCACAATTACATAATTATTTAAAAAGTGAATCCAAGCTTCATGTAACTATTACTTCGCCAGGGCACCAATCACCTGGTCAGAAATATTGATTTTGAGGATGAAGAGGCGATGCTCTGAGACGGCGTTCCAGAGCTTCCGTACTACTGGCAGGCTGAACACACCAAACACAGAATAAAGAAGATCACGTATGCAAGGGAAGTCAAAGATGCTGGGATTAGAATTGCAAAGTTGTGAGTGTTGTCGGGCTGAAAGAGGATATGTTGACAGGTAAACAATGTGTACAATCTATCGATAATGCAGCTGGTCACTTCATACATACTACTTGAACAATTTCTTTAAAAACGTCAAAACATCACAGAAACATGGCCAGCTACATCAATATAAAACAAACATTTTAATCTTGGGAGTTATTTTGGATATACGTCAAGAGCATTAACCATAATTTTAAGTGATCAAGCATTTAATGCTAAATCCTTTTGTCTGTCCAGCCACCATTTCTCAATTTCGATTTCAATCCATTCATCAGAAGTGTTTGAAAGATCTTTGCCAGGAGTCCACCAAATTTCGACAGCAGGGTAGTTGTGGAATTGTGGGAGCTGATCCTGTTCTGCAATTCTAGGCCACAGCACACAATAGAAAACGGGACGCTCTGGCTTATATCATGTTTGAACTCTCTGCTAACAGTGTGACAGACCTCACATTTCGCAAAGATATTGTTTTTAGAAATCTTGAAACCATACTTGACATAACTCGAAGGTAACAGAGAGTTATGTTTATTGAATTGACAGGACATAGAAAGAGGGAGATGATTGAAGACAAAGGAAGCCTCTGTTTTTATTCCACACAAATTGCTATGAAAATTCTCTTCCAATGTGCTGCCTGAGGATTATCAAACTTTATCTTATGAAGAATGACATCGTGGAGTATTGCAAAACAAAAAAAAAGAGAGTTCTCGCAAAGACCTTCGTAGTTTAAATGGCAGCAAGTACCCCATATTAAATTCCATCTCCTTCATGACAAAAGATGCTCAGATGGAATATCATTTACCTTTGGAATTGGGCAGGGGCAGGGGTGGAACATGATTGAATAAAAGGGAATTTTAGTTGTCTTTATGAAGACTAATTGGAACTTTGGTATCAAATGTGAAGCTTTCAACCTTGCCAGAGTAGTTTACATAGATCATAGAACGTTACATCGCAGTTACACTTCAGTCCTCGATGTTGCGCTGACCTGCGAAATTAATCTGGTGCCCATCCAACCTATACCATTCCATTTTCATCCATACATTTGTCCAATGACCATTCACATGCCCGTTTATTCGTGAGTCTACTACTGTTTCAGTCAGGCTGTTCCATGAACACGACTGTTGCAGGTAGGCCGTTCCACGTCCCTATTACTCTCTGACTGAGGAAACTAACCCGATATCTGCCGGAAATCACCCCTCAATTTAAAGCTATGTCACCTCATGTTAGCCTTCACAATCCGAGGAAAAGGGCACTCATTGCCCACCCTATCTCATCCTCAGGTTATCTTGTACATCACGATTAAGGCACATCTTAACCACCTTCTCTCCATAGAAAGCAGCCTCAGTTCCCTCAGCCTTTCCTCATAAGCCCTTCTTTCCAAGCTTGGCAACATCAGAGTATCCTCTGAACTCTTTGCAAATCTTTCATATCCTTCATATAATGCAGTGACCAGAACTGCACGCAATATTCGAGGTGCAGCCTTAAGAGTGTCTTGTACAGCTGAAGCATGATCTCTTGGCTCTTAAACTCAATCCCCCATCACAGGAAGTAGTTGGTTCCAAAACATTCCTCTTCATCGACATATCACATTTGCAGCTATCGCCCACCCAGCCCCAGCCTCTCCCATTTATCTCTCTGCACCCCCGACACAGCCTCATTCTGATGAAGGGCTGATGCCCAAAGCGTAGACTCTCCTGCTACTCGGATGCTACCTGAAATGCTATGCTTTTCCAGCACCACACTCTCAACTCTGAGCTCCAACATCTAAGATGCTCATTTTCTCCTCCTAGTTGATGGCAAAACATTGAATGTATTCAAGAAGCAGCTAGATATAGCACTTGGAGCGAATAGGATCAAATGTTATGGAATGAAAGCCGGATGAAGCTATTGCATTGGACGATCAGACATAATCGTGATGAGTGGTGGAGCATGCATAAAGGGCTAAATAGCCTCCTCCCTTTCCTATCTTCTATCTTTCTATGTTTCCCACTTTACCAGCAATTCTCCCTGACATTAAACCTAGAGGACGAGAACAGATTTCATATGAAAACATGGAACAAATGCTTTCTAGCAGCTCTGGGGTATATCGCCTGAGAGGCTGGACAGGGACTCAATAATGCAGAGCTACTTTCACATCCTGTGCCTTTTTCCGTCCCTCCCTCCGTGTTTGCCAACTCCAGCTGTTTGTGTACCATGTTAAAATAACGGACATTAAACAAACCTGATGGTCCATGTCCCATTCACATTTACCGCCTACAGCTCC